>NC_057795.1:350517017-350657293 GCF_018294505.1 Triticum aestivum | reverse complement strand
AAATACAACGAAGCATCACAACATGACTCTACGACACAAGTACTTTATTTAAGGCTCAGGGAGCCATACATATCATACACACAGGTACGGGTCTCATGACCCAACATACAAGTCATACAGTCATACAAGCCAACAGCGGAAGTACTTTGTCTGGGTACAGACAACTAGTAAAATAAAAGAGGCTTGGAAGCCTAACTATACTACGTGGTCCATCACAAGCTCAGGGTCACCACCTGGGTCTTTAGCCTACTCGTTGATGTCAACGTCTACATAGAACCCATCAGAAGGGGTTGCAGCGTCTTCTGTAAAAATGTAGATTATAGCAACATGAGTACAAAGGTACTCAGCAAGACTTACATCAGATCCTACATACATGCATAGTATCAAGAAGGGTTGGTGGAGTTATTGCAGCAAGCCAGCTTTGACTCTTGGCTAGACTATCCTACGATACTCCATTTGAAATAGTTTTGCGCACACGAGTCCACTATTCACCACTTCAATACACTACCAAGGATCCACCTCCGTCTTCCTACGGAAGAGCCATCCTCGGCACTCACACTTATCTTGAGGCTTTTAATAGTTTCCATTTACTTGTCTATGAACTGTATAGGCAACCAAGTAGTCCTTTACCGCGGACGCGGCTATTCGAATAGATCATGTTAACCCTGCAGGGGTGTACTTCTTCATACACGCTCTCACCACTTATCGTCGTTTACACGACATGTACTCGGCAACCTTCAAGCGGAAGCCCAACGTGGGTGTCGGCCACGACCTACCTAATCACCTAAGTTTCCAGTCCAGGTTTATCGCCTATTCAGGTTCCATCCGCAGGGAGTCCGGCCGAGGTTTCCCATACGGCCCCGAACGATGTGAACAGGGTTCCCGAGATACCTAACGGGTATTCGGTACACCCGGCCACGTACCTACCGCATCACAGCCCACCCCTACGGTCAGCGCTGTCCACGGCCTCCAGTAGGCTACAAACACCAGAAACTACTTGCAACTCCTGGACGGAGAACTAGGGTGAATAAGAAGTCGAGAGGGTCCATTGGTTTCGGGCCCAATGCATGGTAGTAGCTGATTCTTAAATCACACATACAGATCTCAGTGCTTAAGGTCGGCTTCAATGAAACAACCCACCATGTACTCCTACATGGCCTCTCATCGATACCTTTACCAAATCGTGTTCACCACACCACTCTCGTTACCGACATAATCATTTCACTCTAGCCCATCACCCAGATGAACCAGACCTGACACGACTCTAAGCATAGCAGGCATAGCAAGGTAGGAACAACACATACATATGGCTCAATCAACTCCTACACATGCTAGTGGGTTTCATCTAGTTACTGTGGCAATGACAGGTCATGCAGAGGAAATGGGTTCAACTACCGTAGCACACAGCAGTTTGAATCGCGTTGTCTTAATGCAGTAAAAGAGAGCAGGAGCGAGAACATAGGATTGTATCGATATGATCAAATGGTTGGTTGCTTGCCTGATGATTCGTTGCACGGATACGATTCCTCGTTAGGGTAATCACGGTACTCTTCGGGGACAGATCCTGTCGCAAAGGATAACGATACACAGGCATCACCAAACAATGTGCAACAATATGATGCATGCATGAAACATGGCAATATGAGTGTGTTGGCTAATGCAACTAAAGCCAGAAGGGTTTGAGCAAATTTGAATCAAAGATTCAAATTTCAAATTCAAATATGGCCTTTTAAAGTGCCTTTTCTTGTTCTGATTGAAACATCAAGTTAACTTGTTTGGTCATGCATGAAAATAGTACAGATGGATAGATTGGATTTTTCTGATCATTTTTCATATATAATTTGTCCAATTTGGAGTTACAGAATAAAAGTTATGAATTTTTGAAGTTTAAATAATATTCTGGAATTTCCTGATTTAATTTAAATCCAGAAATATCATTTACTGCGTCAGCCTGACATCACAGTGACATCAGCAGGTCAACAGGGCTGGCTCGGGTCAAACCTGACGTGTGGGGTCCACACGTCAGTGTCACAGGGGCTAATCCCGCGTTGACCCCGGGCTGGTTAGCTTTGACTAACCCCTGGGGCCCACTTGTCAGCGTCAGTAGGTGGTGGATTAGTGGCTAATTAACTAGGCCACGTCAGCTCGCCGGAGTTCTGGCCGGCGGCGACCAACAGTGCGGCGGCGATAGTGGTTTTGGTCGTTTCGGCCACCAAATGGAACGTGGCGACCACCGGAGTGAAGCTGAGGATGACCCGCGGCTCTTGGCGGAGTCCGTTGGGGTCGGGGTGGCCGGAGCTGACGGCGGTGAGCTCGGCTGCGGCCGCCGGGGTTCGGTCGTGCGCGGGATTGGTGCTGGAGCTCGAAGTCGAGCAAAGTGAGGCGCTAGGGATGCTCTACGGGTTCTTGCGAACGTGTTGGACTCGCCGGGGTGACCAAATGGTCACCGGAGCTGCGTCGACGGCGAGCTTGGCGACGGCGGAGGTTCGGCCGAGGTGGGGATGCAGCTACGGTGAGGGAACGAGGGGAAGGAGAGGGGGAAACGGCTCGGGGGCTCACCGCGGTTGCAGTGGGCGTCGAAGCGGGCTCGGGGACGCGCTGGAGACGGCGAATTCGTCGGCGACGGTGGTCGGAGCCCGAAGAGGGGAACGGCGACGTGGCGGCGATGCAGGGCTTCCGGGGACTCGTGGAGCGGTGGGGAGGAAGAGGGAGTTGTGGCGGAGCTTCTGAGCTACTCGGGGGAGCGAGGGGTGGCCGGAGGCAGTGGCTAAGGCGAACGGCGGCGACGGTGTGCTTCGGCCGAGAGCGAGAGAGAGCGAGGGAGAAACGGGGGAGAGTGAGCGAGAGCAGGGGGGATCGGGACGGCTGCGGGCGTCGTCCACGCGGCCAGGAGGGCGTCGGCAAGCAGGAGGTGGCCGCGCGGCCGCGCGCGCGCGAGCACGCAGCAGCTTCGGGGCGTGGGGAGGAAGACGACGGGGAGCTACAGTGCTGGGCTGGCTAGCTGGGCCGAGCTGAACAGGGAGGAGCCCAGGTAAGCTTCTCCCTTTTAGTTTTTTTCTGTTTTCTGTTTTATTTAATATAACTGCAACTTTGTTGAATTAAATAAAATACCTAGGCAACTCCAAAATTCACCAAACTACTCCTGGCTCATAGTTGGATTATTTCCAACATGAAACATTTTAGTTTGGAGATATTTGAGCATTTAAATATTTTATATTATTTTAAATGCCCAAATTCAAATAGTTATGATTTAACTCAAGAACCCTAGGATGGCCTAGAAAAGTGTGCACCATTTTTGGCAGAGGTTCTGAACCAAGGCAAAAATGATGGGCATTTTAGAAGGGCATTTCAGGTTCATTGAAAATTTATTTTAGTAACCCTAGTTGGTTTCAGAGGGGACTGGGGGTTCTGTCATCCCCATTTCAAGTTTCTGATGAAAGAGTAAACATGATGCAACACTCTAATGCATGACTAGCTAGGGTGTGACAACTCACCCCCACTCAAAAGAATCTCGTCCCGAGATTTGGGTTCCTCCGAGAAGAAGGCGGGATACTCGAGTCGAAGACGATCTTCCCTTTCCCAAGTTGCTTCATCTTCAGAATGGTGCGACCATTGAACCTTGAGAAACTTGATATTATGACGTCGCGTGGTACGTTCGGCTTGATCGAGGATACGGATGGGGTACTCTCGATATGTAAGATCATCTTGGAGATCAAGCGTTTCGTGGTCCACTTCACGGATAGGATCCGAGAAGCAACGCCTGAGTTGAGAAACGTGGAAGACATCGTGAACTCTGGAGAGGTGCGGAGGTAGTTCCAACTGGTAGGCAACTTCCCCTCGTTTGGCAAGAATGCGAAAAGGTCCAATGTAACGAGGAGCCAATTTGCCTTTGATACCGAAACGATGGGTTCCCTTCAGAGGGGTGACCCGAAGGTAAGCCTTCTCGTCAACCTCAAAAGTCATAGCCTTATGTTTTCGGTCATATTGACTCTTTTGACGGGATTGGGCTGTTTTCAACTTTTCACGAACGATACGAACTTGTTCTTCTGCTTCCTGAATCATATCCGGGCCAAAGAATTGTCTTTCCCCGGTCTCTGACCAGTTAAGGGGTGTTCGACATCGTCGTCCATAGAGAACTTCAAAAGGGGCTTTACCCAAGCTAGATTGATAGCTGTTGTTGTAAGTGAATTCGGCAAATGGAAGGCACTTCTCCCAGTCCATTCCGAAAGAGATAACGGAGGCTCGAAGCATGTCTTCTAGAATTTGGTTGACGCGTTCCACTTGACCACTTGACTGAGGGTGGAAAGCGGTGCTAAAGGAGAGACGGGTTCCCATAGCATTTTGGAAACTTTCCCAAAATCGAGAGGTGAAAAGACTTCCTCGATCCGAATTGATTTCCAAAGGAACACCATGGAGGGACACTATCCGGGAGATGTATAAGTCTGCCAGTTGACTAGCGGTTATACTCTCACGAACAGGTAAGAAATGAGCTACCTTGGAAAGACGATCGACCACGACGAAAATAGCATTATTCCCTCTTTTGGTCCTGGGAAAACCGGTAATGAAATCCATACCAATTTTATCCCATTTCCATTCAGGAATAGCTAAGGGTTGAAGGGTGCCAGCAGGCCGTTGATGCTCTGCTTTTACACGACGACAGACGTCGCAATTGGCAATATACTGAGCAATTTCTCTCTTCATCCTAGTCCACCAGAACCTCTGGCGTAGGTCCTGATACATTTTAGTACTACCGGGATGAATGGTGAGAGGAGATTCATGAGCTTCCTTAAGGATTAATCGCCTTAGGTTGCGCACTTTGGGAACTACTAGTCGATTCCCGAAGTATACGACTCCTTGATCATTAACGGAGAAACAATTCACAATTCCTTTCTGAATGTTCCTCTTGATGCGGGAGATTCCCGGATCTACCTTCTGTGCTTTGATAATTTGATCCATAAGGGTAGGTTTTGCCACCAAGGTGGAGAGAAAACCTTGAGGAACAATGTGAAGGTTAAGCTTTCGAAATTCCTCATGGAGAAGCGGTTGACTTTGTTGTAACATCAGGTTGTTACAATAAGATTTACGACTTAGCGCATCAGCCATGACGTTGGCTTTCCCTGGGGTGTAGGTTATTCCTAAGTCGAAGTCTGTGATCAATTCAACCCAACGTCTTTGCCTAAGATTCAAATCCGGTTGGGTGAAGATGTACTTCAGACTTTGGTGATCAGTGAATATTTCGCAACGATTACCGAGGAGGTAATGTCGCCAGGTCTTAAGTGCATAGACTACGGCTGCAAGTTCTAGATCATGAGTAGGGTAGTTCTCCTCATGTGGGTGCAATTGCCGTGAAGCGTAAGCAATTACGTGTCGATCTTGCATGAGAATGCAACCTAGTCCTTGTCGCGAGGCGTCGCAGTAGATAACAAAGTCCTTGGAGAAGTCTGGCGGTACCAGTACGGGAGCAGAAGTCAGGCGTCTTTTCAGTTCCTGAAAGCTGTGCTCACATTGCGGAGTCCATTCGAACTTCTTATCTTTCTTGAGGAGTTCGGTTAGAGGTTTAGCAACTTTGGAGAAGTTCTCGACAAAGCGACGGCAATAGCTCGCTAAGCCTAGAAAACTCCGAACTTGCTTGACCGATTCGGGTGGAGTCCAATCGAGGACGGCTTGAACTCGCTCAGGGTTAACAGCAATACCTTTACCAGATATTACATGACCCAGATAGGTCACTTCTGGCAACCAGAATTCACATTTTGAAAATTTGGCATAAAGGCGATGCTCTCGAAGTTTCTTCAACACTAGCCTTAGATGTTCGGCATGTTCTTCCTCGTTCTTAGAGTAGATGAGTATATCATCGAGATAAACTACGACGAATTTATCCAAATACTCCATGAAGATTGAGTTCATTAACCGAGAAAAGGTGGATGGAGCGTTGGTTAAACCGAAGGACATGACGGTGTACTCGTATTGGCCATAACGAGTAACAAAGGCCGTTTTAGGAATGTCCCCGTTTCTGATTTTGATTTGATGGTATCCCAACCTCAAATCCATCTTGGAAAAGACTGAGGATCCAGCGAGCTGATCATACAGGTCGTTGATCCTGGGAAGTGGATATTTGTTCTTGATTGTGACCAAATTGACAGGTCGGTAATCTACAACCATCCGGTCCGTACCATCCTTCTTCTTGACGAATAGGACGGGGCAAGCCCACGGAGATGAGCTAGGACGGATGAAACCCTTTTTCAAGGATTCATCGAGTTGTTTCTTAAGCTCGGCTAGTTCTAGGGGTGCCATCTTATAAGGTCTTCTAGCAATCGGAACGGTTCCTGGAATGAGGTCTATTACGAATTCAACATCCCTGTCAGGTGGAACACCTGGCAATTCCTCTGGAAAGACATCCGGAAAGTCACGGACTACCGGGACGTCCTCAAGGTCTGGCAAAGGGCTGGCGTTAAGAGAATATAACTGCCGCTTGGCTATTCGGGTCAAGACGTTGACTATCTTTCCCGAAGGATGGGTGAGTTGAACAGTCCTAGAGAAGCAATCAATTTTGGCATGATGAGCTGACATCCAGTCCATACCCAAAATGATATTAATGTCTGAAGATTTAAGGGCTATCAAAGATGCGAGAAAAACAAGTCTGTCGACTTGGATTTCATTTCCATAACTTACCCTAGAGGTCTGCCATCTAGACCCAGGGGTAGAGATTTCCATAGTGGACGGCAGATCACAGAATGCAACGTTATGCAAACGAGCATAATTTTCAGATATAAAGGAATGAGAGGCTCCTGTATCGAAAAGAACAGATGCCGGGTGGCAATTAACAAGAAGCGTACCGAGAACGACGTTGGGATCTTCTTGAGCTTCTTCGGCAGAGACACAGTTGACATGGCCACGTGAAGCGGTGACCGGTTTAGCATGAAACACTTTTCCTGTCGGCTTGCCACGGCCAACAGCTTTAACAGATTGATTGGGGTTGGTCTGGGGACACTCACGCATATAGTGACCAGATTCCCCACACTTGAAACAGGTCACGGAACTGGTACGTGGAGGAGCATTATTGATTGGACCCCCATAGGGCTTGGCCGGTGCAGACTGTTGAGCAGGGCGAGGCGCCTGAAAAGATGGCCTCGGTGTGAACCTGGGTGGCAGGGCGGTGTTGGGTACCCACACGCGGCGCTTCTGAGGACCAGCATCGGATGAGGAACCCATATCACGTCCATGCTTGCGTGTTGCGTCATAATCAGTCTGACCAGTTTCAGCACTGATGGCTTTGTTGACAAGTTTCGAAAAAGATGTGCACTCATGCAGACGGAGGTCGCGGCGAAGCTCAGGACTAAGGCCCTTACGGAACCTTGCTTGCTTCTTGGCGTCAGTAGAAACTTCCTCGGTTGCATATCGTGCAAGATTACCAAACTCCCTGCTATAGACATCCACAGAAAGTCGGCCTTGGGTGAAATTGCAAAATTCTTCACGCTTACGGTCCATGAGACCCTCCGGAATGTGATGTTCACGGAAAGCCTCACTGAATTCAGCCCAAGTTGTGACATGGCCCGCTGGGCGCATAGCTCCATAATTCTCCCACCATAGACTGGCGGGGCCTTCAAGATGATATGCGGCAAAGGTGACCTTGTCAGCCTCCGCTACCAGCGCGGAACGCAGTTTGTGAGAGATACTGCGAAGCCAGTCATCAGCGTCGAGAGGCTCGACGGAGTGGTGGAACGTGGGTGGATGCAATTTGATAAAATCGCTGAGTGACACCACGTTAACCCTCTGATGGTGTGCTGTATTCTGTTCAATACGCTCCAACAAACGGTTTGTCTCCCGCTTGTTTCTCTCAGCTTCCATCATCACCTCGGCTAGTGAAGGAGGATGAGGCAGATTTTCATTCCTGGCTTCACTGCCTTCGGCCTGCTCTTGAGAAGCAGGGTTGGCGCGCGTGTTGACCATCCTAGGTAAACAAGACAATGATTTAGTCAGAATGATAAAATTCCGACATAGGATACATAATGCAAGGAATAACTCGGAATGCAAGATGATCATCCGTATGACATGGTAGATACAGAAACTGCTTCTTTTATTCCATCGTCATACACACCATACAAGGTTTAGTACAAGACCAAACAAAGTACTATTACGGTGAAAAGGGATTACATCTCATCGGAGGCATTCCAAACTCCTATACATTATTTTTCTACAACTCCGGAAGAGTACAAACTAGGTCATATCCCACGAGTCACGCAGGACGATAGACGACACAGCTAGTGCGAACTGGTGATACTACTACTAACTCAGACCGATCCGTAATAGTCCTCGTAGAAGTCACCTCCATAGCCCGGAAGTTCAACATGATCATCCGGAAACAGACGGTCTCGCGGAGCTTGTGGACCATAGGGGCTAGGATGAGGTCTTGGACCAGCAAACGGTGGCCTGCGGGGACCGCGAGGTGGGGTGATGCCTCCTACTTCACGCCAAACCATCACGTCTGGCAGAGCAGATCTCACAGGATAGAGATCGCGCATATCTGAATATCCAGCTTGCACCGCCGGTGCGAATCGAGTCAAAGTGGCCCAGTGGTCAGCACGGGTATTGAAGAGCTCTAACCTTAAGGCCCGATTTTCACGGTCCTTATCCTCGAGCATCTCAGCAGTGGTGCGAGTCCGTGAATCCTCCTGGGTGGAGTCAGCATAGATAGCCTGGAGATACCCTTGTGCTCCCGGAAGTGATCCTGGCATATACCGGAAATCAGAGTCCCGAAATAGACCAGATCTGACTCGCATAATGGTCATCATAGAGTAGGCGGCATCCTGCACAGCCATCTCGATAGTAACCCCGAGTCCATAGGAGCAGTGAAGAGGCTCAGTGGATCCAGGATAAGATGGAAATATCCTAACAGTGCAGAGATACTGGCTTTGATTAAAGTCTCGGAATTGCTCTTCGACCGTGTACTCAGGATACCAGCGGTATCCAGCCTCAGTCATTACCCTGACCAACTTAGCAGTATGGCCGGGTACAACTAGGCATCGAGTCAGGCGAACCACTTGATTGAGGTCGCGAGTGGCCATCTGAAAGCACAGTTATAATGCAAAGGCATTAGAATTTCTAGCAAAATTTCGGCAGCATAACAGCTGTAAATGCTCAAAAAGGATATTGAGACATTTGACAAAGGATTTCGTACACACTCAACATCATCATATCAAGTTCTGAATCCATTCTAACAACATAATGTGGTAGTAGAACTGAACTAGGCTTGTATCCATCAAACTTATAAGGTACTACTGATTAGTAACACGTGATCCTGATAGAGAGAACAGATCCTAATTCCTTAACCCCCGGTGGAAGAATGGACTGACTCAGATCAGAATGTCATAAGATAAAGGAGTAAAAAGAGCCTTACGTTCCAACCCACAAACAATTCCCCTACATATAACTAAAGAATTTCTAGACTCAACATCGACCAGTTTGGCTTGGAGAACCTACAGGCAGTCCGGCTCTGATGCCAACGCTGTCAGGTCCCCGACTCGATGTCACATCGATCTAGCCGGTAACACTTCATATCACTTTGCGGCCTCACGCACGGTATTCCCACGGGTGTCGCCTTACCTTTGCCCGGGACCGTTTGCGCCTTTTGGCTCACGTATATGATAGTGTCGCTAGCATCCATATGATAAAGAGCCCGGGCTGACATGACTAGTCGTAAACCCAAAGTGGCACAGACTTACAGGGACAGGCATCCATGACCCAGCTTCGAACGTGTCGGTCATCAGCAATTGGGTCCGGGCTGTAGCACTGGGCTAGCAGGACTCCGGTAAACCGGGCTGTAGCGGGCTAACAGGACTCCGGTACTCAAAGCGTGACATTTCCCCGAAGGGACAGACACAGGAACGAAGAAGGACACATGCCGGCCAGCCTAAGTGTTCCAGAGCAGTAGCAAGCTACCATGGCTCAGCGGTAACACTAGGAGACATTTCCCGGTAAGAGAGGCTACTAAAGATAAACAACTAGATAGTCAGATCCCACACATACCAAGCATTTCAATCATACACACAATATGCTCGATATGTGCAAATACAACGAAGCATCACAACATGACTCTACGACACAAGTACTTTATTTAAGGCTCAGGGAGCCATACATATCATACACACAGGTACGGGTCTCATGACCCAACATACAAGTCATACAGTCATACAAGCCAACAGCGGAAGTACTTTGTCTGGGTACAGACAGCTAGTAAAATAAAAGAGGCTTGGAAGCCTAACTATACTACGTGGTCCATCACAAGCTCAGGGTCACCACCTGGGTCTTTAGCCTACTCGTTGATGTCAACGTCTACATAGAACCCATCAGAAGGGGTTGCAGCGTCTTCTGTAAAAATGTAGATTATAGCAACATGAGTACAAAGGTACTCAGCAAGACTTACATCAGATCCTACATACATGCATAGTATCAAGAAGGGTTGGTGGAGTTATTGCAGCAAGCCAGCTTTGACTCTTGGCTAGACTATCCTACGATACTCCATTTGAAATAGTTTTGCGCACACGAGTCCACTATTCACCACTTCAATACACTACCGAGGATCCACCTCCGTCTTCCTACGGAAGAGCCATCCTCGGCACTCACACTTATCTTGAGGCTTTTAATAGTTTCCATTTACTTGTCTATGAACTGTATAGGCAACCAAGTAGTCCTTTACCGCGGACGCGGCTATTCGAATAGATCATGTTAACCCTGCAGGGGTGTACTTCTTCATACACGCTCTCACCACTTATCGTCGTTTACACGACATGTACTCGGCAACCTTCAAGCGGAAGCCCAACGTGGGTGTCGGCCACGACCTACCTAATCACCTAAGTTTCCAGTCCAAGTTTATCGCCTATTCAGGTTCCATCCGCAGGGAGTCCGGCCGAGGTTTCCCATACGGCCCCGAACGATGTGAACAGGGTTCCCGAGATACCTAACGGGTATTCGGTACACCCGGCCACGTACCTACCGCATCACAGCCCACCCCTACGGTCAGCGCTGTCCACGGCCTCCAGTAGGCTACAAACACCAGAAACTACTTGCAACTCCTGGACGGAGAACTAGGGTGAATAAGAAGTCGAGAGGGTCCATTGGTTTCGGGCCCAATGCATGGTAGTAGCTGATTCTTAAATCACACATACAGATCTCAGTGCTTAAGGTCGGCTTCAATGAAACAACCCACCATGTACTCCTACATGGCCTCTCATCGATACCTTTACCAAATCGTGTTCACCACACCACTCTCGTTACCGACATAATCATTTCACTCTAGCCCATCACCCAGATGAACCAGACCTGACACGACTCTAAGCATAGCAGGCATAGCAAGGTAGGAACAACACATACATATGGCTCAATCAACTCCTACACATGCTAGTGGGTTTCATCTAGTTACTGTGGCAATGACAGGTCATGCAGAGGAAATGGGTTCAACTACCGTAGCACACAGCAGTTTGAATCGCGTTGTCTTAATGCAGTAAAAGAGAGCAGGAGCGAGAACATAGGATTGTATCGATATGATCAAATGGTTGGTTGCTTGCCTGATGATTCGTTGCACGGATACGATTCCTCGTTAGGGTAATCACGGTACTCTTCGGGGACAGATCCTGTCGCAAAGGATAACGATACACAGGCATCACCAAACAATGTGCAACAATATGATGCATGCATGAAACATGGCAATATGAGTGTGTTGGCTAATGCAACTAAAGCCAGAAGGGTTTGAGCAAATTTGAATCAAAGATTCAAATTTCAAATTCAAATATGGCCTTTTAAAGTGCCTTTTCTTGTTCTGATTGAAACATCAAGTTAACTTGTTTGGTCATGCATGAAAATAGTACAGATGGATAGATTGGATTTTTCTGATCATTTTTCATATATAATTTGTCCAATTTGGAGTTACAGAATAAAAGTTATGAATTTTTGAAGTTTAAATAATATTCTGGAATTTCCTGATTTAATTTAAATCCAGAAATATCATTTACTGCGTCAGCCTGACATCACAGTGACATCAGCAGGTCAACAGGGCTGGCTCGGGTCAAACCTGACGTGTGGGGTCCACACGTCAGTGTCACAGGGGCTAATCCCGCGTTGACCCCGGGCTGGTTAGCTTTGACTAACCCCTGGGGCCCACTTGTCAGCGTCAGTAGGTGGTGGATTAGTGGCTAATTAACTAGGCCACGTCAGCTCGCCGGAGTTCTGGCCGGCGGCGACCAACAGTGCGGCGGCGATAGTGGTTTTGGTCGTTTCGGCCACCAAATGGAACGTGGCGACCACCGGAGTGAAGCTGAGGACGACCCGCGGCTCTTGGCGGAGTCAGTTGGGGTCGGGGTGGCCGGAGTTGACGGCGGTGAGCTCGGCTGCGGCCGCCGGGGTTCGGTCGTGCGCGGGATTGGTGCTGGAGCTCGAAGTCGAGCAAAGTGAGGCGCTAGGGATGCTCTACGGGTTCTTGCGAACGTGTTGGACTCGCCGGGGTGACCAAATGGTCACCGGAGCTGCGTCGACGGCGAGCTCGGCGACGGCGGAGGTTCGGCCGAGGTGGGGATGCAGCTACGGTGAGGGAATGAGGGGAAGAAGAGGGGGAAACGGTGGCGTAGCTCACCGCGGTTGCAGTGGGCGTCGAAGCGGGCTCGGGGACGCGCTGGAGACGGCGAATTTGACGGCGACGGTGGTCGGAGTCCGAAGAGGGGAACGGCGACGTGGCGGTGATGCAGGGCTTCCGGGGACTCGTGGAGCGGTGGGGAGGAAGAGGGAGTTGTGGCGGAGCTTCTGAGCTACTCGGGGGAGCGAGGGGTGGCCGGAGGCAGTGGCTACGGCGAACGGCGGCGACGGTGATCTTCGGCCGAGAGCGAGAGAGAGCGAGGGAGAAACGGGGGAGAGTGAGCGAGAGCAGGGGGATCGGGACGGGCTGCGGGCGTCGTCCACGCGGCCAGGAGGGCGTCGGCAAGCAGGAGGTGGCCGCGCGGCCGCGCGCGCGCGAGCACGCAGCAGCTTCGGGGCGTGGGGAGGAAGACGACGGGGAGCTACAGTACTGGGCTGGGCCGGTTGCTAGCTGGGCCGGCCAGCTGGCTGGGCTGAACAGGGAGGAGCCCAGGTAAGCTTCCCCCTTTTAGTTTTTTTCTGTTTTCTGTTTTATTTAATATAACTGCAACTTTGTTGAATTAAATAAAATACCTAGGCAACTCCAAAATTCACCAAACTACTCCTGGCTCATAGTTGGATTATTTCCAACATGAAGCATTTTAGTTTGGAGATATTTGAGCATTTAAATATTTTATATTATTTTAAATGCCCAAATTCAAATAGTTATGATTTAACTCAAGAACCCTAGGATGGCCTAGAAAAGTGTGCACCATTTTTGGCAGAGGTTCTGAACCAAGGCAAAAATGATGGGCATTTTAGAAGGGCATTTCAGGTTCATTGAAAATTATTTTAGTAAACCCTAGTTGGTTTTTAGAGGGGACTGGGGGTTCTGTCATCCCCATTTCAAGTTTCTGATGAAAGAGTAAACATGATGCAACACTCTAATGCATGACTAGCTAGGGTGTGACACCTAAGCAATGTAACCAAACGCTCCTTAGTCTGCCTTGTTATCTCCCCCAGAAACCCAATGCATGGAGTGCAACTACGCGTTGATCAGTCAAGAAATCAAAGTCGGCTTGCATGTGAGTTAATATGTGGCCCTGCATGGTAGCTGATACCTCTCCGTCGTATCTATAATTTTTTATTGTTCCATGCCAATATTCTTCAACTTTCATATACTTTTGGCAAGTTTTTATACTATTTTTTGGGACTGACATATTGATCCAGTGCCAGTTCCTGTTTGTTGCATGTTTTATGTTTCGCAGGAAACCCATATCAAACAAAATCCAAACGGGATAAAAACGGACGGAGAATATTTTTGGAATATTTGGGATTTTTAATAGGCCTGAAAATTATGCTTTATTGAAATATTGCTATGAAAATTATGAATACATGTACAATATTAATGCATTTATTGAGAAAGTCTCCGATGTCCAAGAAGAGACTAATATTTTGCAGGAAGCTATGGAAGAAGAAATTGATGAAACTATGAGCTCATTGGATGAAAAAGATGATGACGAGAGCGAAGAACAAAAGGAGGAAGAGCGGATTGATCACCCGTGCCCACCTTCTAATGAGAGCAACTCTTCAACTCATACATTTTTTAATTCCCCTTCGTGCTTACTGAAGGATGATTGCTATGATCCTGTTGATTCTCTTGAAATATCCCTTTTTGATGATGCTTGCTATGCTTGTGGCCAAGATGCCAATATGAATTATGCTTATGGAGATGAACTTGCTATAGTTCCTTATGTTAAACATGAAATTGTTGCTATTGCACCCACGCATGATTGTCCTATTATCTTTTTGAATTCTCCAAACTACACTATATCGGAGAAGTTTGTGCTTATTAAGGATTATATTGATGGGTTGCCTTTTACCCTTCCACATGATGATTTTGATAGATATAATATGCATGTGCTTGCTGCTCCTACTTGCAAATATTATGAGAGAGGAACTACATCTTCGCCTCTTTATGTTTCCAACATGATAGAATTGCAAGAAACTGCTTATACTATGCATTGGCCTTTACTTGATGTGCATGAATTGTTCTTTTATGACATGCCGATGCATCGGAAGAGAGTTAGACTTTTTTGTTGCATGATATATGTTACTTTGTGCTCACTACTAAATTACAAATCATTGTTAATTAAAATTGGCTTTGATATACCTTGGGATCTGGGTGGATCCATTACTTGAGCACTATATGCCTAGCTTAATGGCTTTAAAGAAAGCGCTGCCAGGGAGACAACCCGGAAGTTTTAGAGAGTCATTTATTTCTGTTTTGTGCTTTCATATAGTCTAAAAACAAAAAAATAAAGAGGGGAACACAAAACTTTTTCAAAAAGGAAAGTGAAAGTGAGAAAGACAAGCATTGTTGAAGTGGGAGAGCTCCTTGAACTTTGTTCATGCTCACGGAAACTTTGTGAATCTTGATTACAGAAACTTTTCATCAAAAATAATTATCCCCTTGTACAATTCCATTGTAATATAAAAATAATGTGCTAAGGTTTGCCTTTAGGATGTTTACAATGCTATTTGGTTTGTACGGTGCAGGGCAGAAACTTTGGCTGTAGTGCGCGATTTTACATTTTTAACTGGAACATGAAATGGTTCTGATTCCTTTTGCAATGTATTTCAATACAACTGTTTTACTTTTCATAATTTTGATAGAATTTTTGGGGTAATATAAGTATGGTGAATGTTCAGATTGCTACAGACTGTTCTGTTTTTGACAGATTCTGTTTTTGATGCATAGTTTACTTATTTTGATGAAACTATTAATTTATATTAGTGGATTAAGCCATGAAAAAGTTATATTACAGTAGACACAATGCAAAAATAAAATATGAATTGGTTTGATACAGTACTTAGAGTGGTGATTTGCTTTATTATACTAACGGATCTTACCGAGTTTTCTGTTGAAGTTTTGTGTGGATGAAGTGTCTAATCGAGGAGGTCTTGATATGAGGAAAAGGAAGAGAGGCAAGAGCTCAAGCTTGGGGATGCCCGAGGCACCCCAAGTAAATATTCAAGGAGACTCAAGCGTCTAAGCTTGGGGATGCCCCGGAAGGCATCCCCTCTTTCTTCAACAAGTATCGGTATGTTTTCGGATTCGTTTCGTTCATGCATTATGTGCAAGTCTTGGAGCGTCTTTTGCATTTAGTTTTCATTTTTTTATTTTATGCACCATTCTGGTATGAGATAGTCCTTTGTTGATTTATAGAATGCTCATTGCACTTCACGTAAATCTTTTGAGTATGGCTTTATAGAATGCTTCATGTGCTTCACTTATATCATTTGAAGTTTGGATTGCCTGTTTCTCTTCACATAGAAAACCACCATTTGTAGAATGCTCTTTTGCTTCACTTATAATTTTTAGAGTGTGGGCATATCTTTTGTAGAAAGAATTAAACTCTCTTGCTTCACTTATATCTATTTAAAGAGATGACAGGAATTGGTCATTCACATGGTTAGTCATAAAATCCTACATAAAACTTGTAGATCACTGAATATGATATGTTTGATTCCTTGCAATAGTTTTGCGATATAAAGGTGGTGATATTAGAGTCGTGCTAGTTGAGTAATTGTGAAATTAAGAAATACTTGTGTTGAGGTTTGCAAGTCATGTAGCATGCACGTATGGTGAACCGTTATGTAACGAAGTTGGAGCATGAGGTGTTTTTTGATTGTCTTCCTTATGAGTGGCAGTCGGGGACGAGCAATGGTCTTTTCCTACCAATCTATCCCTCTAGGGGCATGCGTAGTAGTACTTTGCTTCGAGGGATAAGTAGACTTTTGCAATAAGTATATGAGTTCTTTATGACTAATGTGAGGTCATGGATATACGCACACTCACCATTCCACTTTGCTAGCCTCTATTGTGCCGCGCAACTTTCGCCAGTATCATGAACCCATTATTTACCTTCCTCAAAACAGCCACCATACCTACCTATTATGGCATTTCCATAGCCATTCTGAGATATATTGCCATGCAACTTTACACTGTTCTGTTATTATGACACGTTCCATCATTGTCATATTGCTTTGCATGATCGTAAGATAGCTAGAATAATGATGTTTTCATGGCTTGTCCGTTTTTTGATGTCATTCCTATGCTAGATCATTGCACATCCCAGTACACCGCTGGAAGCATTCATATAGAGTGATATCTTTGTTCGAGATATCGAGTTGTAATATTGAGTTGTAAGTAAATAAAAGTGTGATGATCATCATTATTAGAGCAATGCCCTAGTGAGGAAAGGATGAAGGAGACTATGATTCCCCCACAAGTCGGCATGAGACTCCAGAATTTATGAAAAATAAAAGAGGCCAAAGAAGCCCACGTAAAAAAAGGCCAAAGAAGCCCACCCAAAAAAAAGAAGAAGAAAAATGAGAGAAAAGGAGAGAAGGGGCAATGTTACTATCCTTTTACCACACTTGTGCTTCAGAGTAGCACCATGTTCTTCATAGAGAGAGTCTCCTATGCTTTCACTTTCATATACTAGTGGGAATTTTTCATTATAGAACTTGGCTTGTATATTCCAATGATGGGCTTCCTCAAAATGCCCTAGGTCTTAGTGAGCAAGCAAGTTGGATGCACACCCACTTAGTTTCTTTTGTTGAGCTTTCATATATTTATAGCTCTAGTGCATCTGTTGCATGGCTATCCCTACTCACTCACATTGATATCTATTGATGGGCATCTCCATAGCCCGTTGATACGCCTAGTTGATGTGAGACTATCTTCTCCCTTTTTGTCCTCACAACCACCACCATATACCACCATAGTGCTATGTCCATGGCTTGCGCTCATGTATTGTGTAAGAGTTGAAAAAGCTGAAGCGCGTTAAAAAGTATGAACCAATTGCTTGGCTCGTCATCGGGGTTGTGCATGATTTGAATGCTTTGTGTGATGAAGATGGAGCATAGCCAGACTATATGATTTTGTAGGGATGAGCTTTCTTTGGCTAGGTTATTTTGTAAGACATAATTGCTTGGTTGGTATGCTTGAGGTACTATTGTTTTTATGTCAAATGATAGACTATTGCCTTGAATCGCTCGTGTCTTAATATTCATGCCATGATTAGACTTATGATCAAGATTATGCTAGGTAGCATTCCACATCAAAAATTATCTTTTTATCATTTACCTACTCGAGGATGAGCAGGAATTAAGCTTGGGGATGCTCATTCGTCTCCGTTGTATCTATAATTTTTGATTTTCCATGCCAATATTCTTCAACTTTCATATACTTTTGCCAACTTTTTATACTATTTTTTGGGACTAACATATTGATACAGTGCCGAGTGCCAGTTCCTGTTTGTTGCATGTTTTATGTTTCGCAGGAAACCCATATCAAACGGAATCCAAACGGGATAAAAACGGATGGAGAATATTTTTTGAATATTTGGGATTTTTCGGAGGAAGAATCAACACGAAATGATGCCCGAGGTGGCCAGGAGATAGGGGGCGCGCCCACCCCCCTGGGCACGCCTGGCACTCTCCTGGGCCACCCGTAAGGCGGTTGACGCTCTTCTTTTGCCTCAAGAAAGCTAATTTTATGAGAAAAATCTGGGCGAAAGATTCACCCCAATCGGAGTTACGGATCTCCGGATATAAAAGAAACGGTGAAGGGGCAGAATCTGAGAACGCAGAAACAGAGAGATAGATCCAATCTCGGAGGGGCTCTCGCCCCTCCCAAGCCATGAGAGCCAAGGACCATAGGGTAAACCCTTCTCCCATCTAGGGAGAAGGTCAAGGAAGAAGAAGAAGAAGAAGAAGGGGGGCTCTCTCCCCCTTGCTTCCGATGGCACCGGAACGCCGCCGGGGGCTATCATCATCACCACGATCTTCACCAACACTGCCGTCATCTTCACCAACATCTCCATCACCTTCCCCCTTCTATATTCAGCGGTCCACTCTCCCGCAACCCGATGTACCCTCTACTTGAACATTGTACTTTATGCTTCATATTATTATCCAATTATGTGTTGCCATCCTATGATGTCTGAGTAGATTTTCGTTGTCCTACCGGTGATTGATGAATTGCTATGATTGGTTTAATTTGCTTGTGGTTATGTTGCTGTCCTATTGTGCCCTCCGTGTCGCGCAAGCATGAGGGATTCCCGTTGTAGGGTGTTGCAATATGTTCATGATTCTTTTATTGTGGGTTGCTTGAGTGACAGAAGCATAAACCCGAGTAAGGGTATTGTTGCATATGGGATAAAGGGGACTTGATGCTTTAATGCTATGGTTGGGTTTTACCTTAATGAATCTTTAGTAGTTGCGGATGCTTGCTAGAGTTCCAATCGTAAGTGCATATGATCCAAGAAGAGAAAGTATGTTAGCTTATGCCTCTCCCACATAAAACTTGCTATCGGTCTAGTAATGTAGTCAATTGCTTAGGGAAAATTTCACAACTCCTACCACCAATTTTCCACACTCGCTATATTTACTTTATTGCATCTTTATATAAACAGCCCCTACTTTTTATTTACGTGTTCTTTATTATCTTGCAAACCTATCCAACAACACCTACAAAGTACTTCTAGTTTCATACTTGTTCTAGGTAAAGCAAACGTCAAGCATGCGTAGAGTCGTATCAGTGGCCGATAGGACTTGAGAGAGTATTTGTTCTACCGTTAGCTCCTCGTCGGGTTTGACCTACACCTAGACGGAGGGAGTGGTATGAGATACAGTGGCACACTGACTTAGGTCGAATACAAGCGCCCAAAATTGTGTGCATGTTATAATAAGGATTCACTTAAAATAGTATGTGAGCGAACATAGGGATCAATTGGACAGTGTTCATGAGCAGTAGCGAGATGTATGAGGTAAGATACACCGCTGGCGCTTTTAATTTTTCTTATTAATTTGTTTGTTTCACCCTCTGACTGGTGGGACCCAATGTACTACGTGGAGAGAGGTAAGGTGACTAAGGCTGCATTATTTCTGCACCACTGTGGATAGTCTTACCACCAAAGCCACATGACACGATTATGATTTAAATCCCAATGACTCCCACGCAAAAAAAACATGGCATGCTTGTCAAACGAATGCAGGAATGTATAAAGGGTTACTTTCCTATCGTTGAACATAACGGGAGGGTTGTTTAGCTGGTTAGCCTATTCACTCAGCAAACTTGAGGTCTCGGGTTCGATAACTACACTTGAGCATAATTCGTGCCAGGAGGATTCTTTGACTGGTCAAAGTGGATGGATACGGAGCTATATGATCTCATAGTAACCGTATAATCACCTCATCATGTATAAGCTGCAGCCTCAATGCTTGTTTTCTAGGGTTTGCACTCTTCACACTCTCTCTCTCAAGTATATATATACACGCTGGAGCCTTAGTGCTTGTAGTTGCTCTCTTCACACTCTCTCACTCTCTCCAGATCTAAACAAGACTTCATTGGCCTCTCTCTCTCCCCTCACTACTGGTCAAAGAGCCGGCAGGATCCGTCTGCCGCGAACGGAAGGAGGCTTAATGCTGTCGCCGTCGGCGAGGGAGGGAATCCACTACCGGTGCAATTGTTCACTTTCACCCAGCTGCGGCGTGGGAGGGCCTCCGACCCCTTCTTCTTCACCACCATACATAGTGTGGGCCGAACGGCCTCCGGTCGCCCACCGAACCACACCCCAAGAACCTTAAGGTATAACTTACTTATTCCACATGCATTGCTCTAGCTGCGTGTGGGCTTTTCCGCTTCTGCACTCGAATCTAGGTGTTGGATCAAACAGGAAAGTAGTGGGGAAAGTTGTATAGCATGAATCTAGGACGTGGTTCAAAGAGGAAAGGAATGGGGGAAAGTAGTGGGGAAAGTTGTATAGCATGAATCTAGGACGTGGTTCAAAAAGGAAAGGAAGGGGATAGTGGTGGGGAAAGTTGTATTGCATGAATCTAAGATGTGGTTCAAAGAGGAAAGGAATGGGGGAAAGTAATGGGGAAAGTTGTATAGCATAAATCTAGGACGTGGTTCAAAGAGGAAAGGAAGGGGGAAAGTACTAGTACAGACTAGCTATCTAGCACCTATGTTGGTCGAAAAGGGAAAACAATGACAAACGCAGTATGCACATCTGTAACAAACTGATGTTTTGTTTTGGGAGACAAGGCTGTAGAGTTTGAGCAGGACTAGATTTGTTGCGCTCACATAGGGAAAGGTGTCTAAAGATAACAAAACTGGGACTGACCAACACAAATATGCTCCTTGGTTGTTTGTTCTTTGTTGCAATAGACTGTGCATCACCCCAGTACATCGGTAGATGCACATGGTGCTGGTGCATCCACTGTCCCGTGCAACTCTTTAGTTGTTGTTAATCTAAAGCTCTGTTTGGTTAAAAACTCCCTAGTCCCTACCTGCTTGGTTCCAGGGACTAAGCATGGACTAGAGGTTATTAAATGACATGCTAAAACACCATGTTACCCCTAGTAATGAACTAATAGAGACAAGGTGCGATGCGGGGCAGCGACAACTGTTGGAAAAAGTCCCAAAAAGACTCTCCCTCGGGGTCTTCTTTCTTTAGTCCCAAATGCCCACTTTTAGTCCCTAAAAGTCCCTCCTGTTTGGTTTAGATGGGACTAACATGGAGTTTTTTTTAGTCCCTACACCAAAATGTCCCTGTAAACAAACACCCTCTAATAATGTCGCTGGAAAATTGATGCAATTCCATAGTTAAAAGCAAATTACATGTTTAACCAATTTTATTGTTAATATAATCTCTCTGTTAATATTAATCAATGCCACCGTTTGAGAAATGCTACTATCTTGCTTTATTTCCCATTTAGATAAGTTAGATGCTTCTTTTTGTTGGCTTCTGTGTCATCCACCGTTATTGACCACTAGTTGTTTCCTTTGCACCTCTGTGTAAATAGGGTTATCTACTTCACCTCGTTGCCATTGTGACCTTTTGTTACACTGCACAAAACACTTTTGTTTTAAGAGTGTTTTGTGCAGTTCAACCAAAATGTCACACCGACAATGTTGCTTGATTGCTTGATCTTAGTGGAACTGCACAAGAGGAGATCTTACTTCCTATCCGCATTAGCAAATTTGGTTCAGATCTTCTTCTCGTGAGTTGTTTGAATTCCGCATCATGAGATGTCAGTACTAGCCTTCTTTCACATGATTATGCAGTGTGCTTTCATATGTTGTGCTACTTGTACAGTAATGTTGCTTGATTTTAGTGAACTGCACAAATGGAGACAAGACTTCCAATCTGTATGTGCACCATAATATCCCATTGAGGTAAGATAAGGATATTTCACAACTGTTGGCCTGTATTTTGCCACTTTCATTAGAAAATAATGTCATTGTTTAGTGCTATACTTGTGCTCCCTAATTGACATGTCAAATCTTACATTAAAGGCGAAGCTTGTCTATTATTGAGATGAACAGGAAGAACAAGCAGAAGAAAAACAAAAATCAACTCCCGATGTTGTAATGAAGCACTAGAACTGTGATGACACAAGTAATGATATAGTTTTGCATCTTAATTCATTGCTATGACTGGAACGAGCAATTGTTTTGCCACTGATTTGATGCCACTCTTAATGTAATATGTAATTATCTCTACTTGTGCAAATAGGGATCTTCTTTGAAGATACCATATATTTTAGTGGAACTGCACAAGAAGATGTTGGAAACATTAAACTAATCGAGGAGTATATAGTAAGCATGGCCACCACAGTAGATAGCAACAGATGGTTCCGGAGAAGTGCTTCATCTGTATGCTCTACACAATAAGCCTCCTAACAAAGGTTGGTACTCGCCCACGGATTTCATCCATATGATTGAGCTTTGTCATCTCTATTGGTGTTGTGCTACTGTTTAGATATTGT
Source organism: Triticum aestivum (assembly GCF_018294505.1). Lineage (NCBI taxonomy): Eukaryota > Viridiplantae > Streptophyta > Magnoliopsida > Poales > Poaceae > Triticum > Triticum aestivum. Next base: position 350,634,847 of record NC_057795.1, on the reverse strand, counting down.
CATGAAAATGTGGTATTGTCCTTGAGAAGTGCTTCATCTATGTTGTTTTAAATATTTCCTTTCCTTTTTTTGAGCAAACAGGGATGCTAGCATTTAGTTGTCCTCTTGTCTTTGCACAACAGATCATCCTCCTCTGAAGAAGATTATGGAGTACGTGAAGTGACTAGTTCCGATTATGCCAGGATGAAGAAGCCCTGTCTATGTTCTCATCAGAAGGAGCAGTTGAAGGATGGTTACATTACTCCCCACAAGACGAAACTAACTTCAGCTCAGAAGGACTAACAAATCTCCATTTTCTTGCTGTGATGCGCAAGTACAATGTTGTTCTAGGATTCTTTCCGATGAGTTCCATTTTTTTAAAGTGTGCTCTACATGGACCATGTAGGTGCCTGTTTAAGCTGTCAATTCATAGTACAATTTGCTTTATACTAATCACTTTTTTTGTATTTGTGCAAACAGGGGTCTTCAGCTTGATTTCAATGGGAACTACACAAAATGTTCATGAATACATTGAATCATTCGTTTCCACCACAAGAAAGGAGGTGCCGATAAGTTCAAGGTGTTGCAACATATAAGGGCGAAATCATACAAGCTACGCACGAATTTGGTTGATTTTGGTGGAACTGCACAAAAAGAACAGCTGGTTTATTTAGCACGAGGTGCCATGTCAATGTCCGAACTGATGGCAAACCCTGCCCATTCCACAATTGTAGGCATTTCATATTTTGGAATGGGACAACCTTGTCAAATTTTGCTCATTGATGTTAGCAAGAAGACATGTGTTTGATATTTTCGAATGGGACGCCCTTTTCTGTCAGCAGCGTCGATCATTTTTCTTTATGATTTAGTTGTGAAGTAAATATTGGCTCTAACATGTGAATCGCTAAGATGCATAATCATCATTGTTTTGAATGTTCTCTATGAATTGCCAGGCCTGTGTATTTGATTGCAATGTACAGGAACGCTAAAAAACTGCTCAAACTCTTTGTACTCCTTCTGTTCCTTTTTACTTCGCACATTGTGAAAGTGCATACTTTTTTCTATAAGATTGGTCAAAGTAGAGATACTTTGACTACAGACAAAACTTGTATGCACACTAGAAAGGACCAGAGGGAGTACATGTGAAACTGCTGCAAACGAGGTGATCACCCTGGGAATAATGCTAGTACGTATTGTTTTGCATGTTCATCCAATGCCAGTGATACAAGAATTCGAACTAATTGAGGGAGTCCTAGATTAGGGGGTCCTCGGACGGCCGGACTATATGCTTATGCCGAACTGTTGGACTATGAAGATACAAGATTGAAGACTTCGTCCCATGTCCGGGTGGGACTCTCCTTTGTGTGGAAGGCAAGCTTGGTGATCCGAATATGTAAATTTCCTTCTCTGTAACCGACTCTGTGTAACCCTAGCCCCCTCCGATGTCTATATAAACCGAAGGGTTTAGTTCGTAGGACAACAACAATCATAATCATAGGCTATCTTCTAGGGTTAGCCTCTACGATCTCGTGGTAGATCAACTCTTGTAATACCCATATCATCGAGATCAATCAAGCAGGAAGTAGGGTATTACCTCCATAGAGAGGGCCCGAACCTGGGCAAACATCGTGTCCCCCGCCTCCTGTTACCATTAGCCTTAGACGCACAGTTTGGGACCCCCTACCCGAGATCCACCGGTTTTTACACCGACATTGGTGCTTTCATTGAGAGTTCCACTGTGACGTCGCTATAAGGCTTGATGGCTCCTTCAATCGTCTACAACGATGCGATCCAGGGTGAGGTTTTCCTCCTCGGGCAGGTCTTTGATTTCGGTGGCTTCGCACTGCGGGCTAACTCGCTTGGCCATTTGGAGCAGATCGATGGCTACGCCCCCTGCCATCAGGTCAGGTTTGGAAGCCTGAACTACACTGCCAACATCCGTGAAGACTTGATCTTCGACGGATTCGAGCCCATGACTGGCGCGTCCTACAGCCACGATGAGCATGACTTAGATCTGCCATCGGACGGTGATCAGGAGATCACACCTGTAGCTGCTCCGGCTTTAAATCCGGAGCAGATTGTGCCATCCAAGGATGGGTGGATGGACCCCACCACGGAGGCCGCACACTCAGCGGCGATAGAGCCGAACACCGATCTCACTTCCAAGGAGGTATGTGTCATCGGACCCTCGGACTCGTCTCTGGCCATAGGCTCCGAACCGTGTACATCCGTGCCCATCGAATCTAACTGGGCGCTGATCATGGAGTTTAGCTCCGCGGATATCTTTTAGCACTCGCCCTTGGGCGACATGCTAAATTCACTAAAGTCTCTCTCCCTGTTAGAGGACTCTCGGCCGAACTATGTCCGGCTTGAGTGGGAAGTGGACGATGAAGGAATTCATTGCCCACCCACCACCCACTTAATAGCCACTGTCGACGACTTAACCAGCATGCTTGATTTCGACTCCGAAGATATCGACGGTATGGACGATGATGCTGGAGAAGAACAGGAACCACTGCCCACGGGGCGCTGGACGGCAACCTCATCATATGACATATATATGGTGGATATGCCCAAAGAAAATAATGCCAAGGATCAAAAGGATGCAATGGAGGGTGACCCTCTGGAGAAGCAACCTAAGCGCCGACGTCATCGGCGCCGCTCTAAACCCCGCCATAGCAAAACAGCGATACCGGCACCAGAGACAATAGCACTCCGGATGATGCCTAAGACGAAAACAATCCCACCGAGCCAAGCTTCGAGCAGGCCAGACGAGAGAACGGGCAAGCTAGCCCCGATGAATAGGCAATGGATGAAGATTCGGAGGATGACAATTACATGCCCCTCTCCGAAGACGAAGTGAGCCTCGGCGACGAAGAATTTATCGTGCCTAAGGATCTCGTCGAGCAGGAGCGCTTCAAACGCCGTCTTATAGCCACTGTAAAGAGCCTGAAGAAAAAACAGCAGCAGCTTCAAGCTGATCAAGATCTGCTCACTGACAGATGGACATAAGTCCTGGCAGCCGAGGAATACAGACTCGAGCGCCCCAACAAAAGCTACCCGAGGCGCAGGTTGTTACCTCAATTCGAGGACGAGGCATTAGAGCCCACACTTCAAGTGCAGGATGTGGCTGACCGACCACCTCGTGGCCATGACAAAGTGGCATATCAGCCCGAACACCAGCCCGCACCACGTCGCCGAACAACTAAAAACACCAAGGCCCAGGGCTACACGCATGACCTACGAGACAAACTGGAAAACAAAGCAGGACAGTCAAGATCGATCTATGGATCGCGGGGGTGCGCCCCAACGCGTGACGATGACCGCCACGCCAGATATACTAAATACAAATCCATCCGGGACGAATACAGTGGACCAGACTCATCCAAACTACATCGCGATGTAGCCCGGCACAGAGGCGTCCCACACCCCCTATGCTTCACTAACAAAATAATGGAACATGAATTCCTAGAAGGGTTTAAACCCATAAACATAGAACCATATGATGGGACAACAGACCCCGCAGTGTGGATCAAAGATTTCCTTCTCCACATTCACATGGAATGCGGCGATGATCTACACGCCATCAAGTACCTCCCACTAAAACTCAAAAGGACCAGCTCGGCATTGGCTGAATATCTTGCCAGCAAACTCCATTGGTAGTTGGGAGAACCTGGAAGACACATTCTTTGACAACTTCCAGGGCACTTATGTGCGACCACCGGATGCTGACGACTTAAGTCACATAACCCAACAGCCCGGAGAGTCAGCCAGGAAATTCTGGACTCGTTGTTAACTAAAAAGAATCAAATTGTCGACTGTCCGGATGCTGAAGCCCTAGCGGCCTTTAAGCATAACATCCGTGACGAGTGGCTTGCCCGACACCTCGGCCAAGAGAAGCCGAAGTCCATGGCAGCCCTCACGCACTCATGACCCGCTTCTGTGCGGGCGAGGATAGCTGGTTGGCTCGTAGTAACAGCACATCAAGAAATCCTGGCACCTCAGACGCCAGAGATAGCAACGGCAAGCCCCGACGCAACAGACACAAGCATCGCAATAATGGCGATAATGCCTAAGACACGACCGTCAATGCCAGATTCAGTGGCTCCAAGTCCGGTCAACGGAAAAAAGGCATTTAAAAGAAACAATCCGGGTCCGTCCAGTCTGGACCGCATACTCGATCATTCATATCAAATCCACAGCACCCCCAATAAACCAGCCAACCACACCAACAGAGAATGTTGGGTATTTAAATAGGCCGGCAAGCTAAATGCCGAAAACAAGGAAAAGGGGTCGAATAGTGATGACGACGAGGATCCCCGGCCGTCGAACACAGGAGGACAGAGAAATTTCCTCCCCAAGTGAAGACGGTAAATATGATATACGCCACCCATATTCCCAAGCGGGAGCGGAAGCGCGCACTAAGGGACGTCTACCCGATGGAGCCAGTCGCCCCAAAATTCAACCCATGGTCTTCCTGTCCGATCACCTTCGATCTCCGGGACCATCCGACCAGTATCCGCCATGGCGGCTCAGCCGCACTGGTCCTTGACCCCATCATCGACGGATTCCACCTCACAAGAGTCCTTATGGATGGTGGCAGCAGTCTGAACCTGCTTTATAAGGATACAGTGCGTAAAATGGGTATTGATCCCTCAAGGATCAAACCCACCAAAACCACCTTCAAGGGGGTCATACCAGGTGTAGAGGCCTGTTGTACAGGCTCAATCACAGTGGAAGTGGTCTTCGGATCCCTGGACAACTTCCGAAGCGAGGAGTTAATCTTCGATATCGTCCCCTTCCGCAGTGGTTATCATGCACTGCTAGGACGAACCGCATTCGCTCAATTCAATGCGGTGCCACACTACGCATACCTCAAGCTCAAGATGCCCGGACCCCATGGAGTTATAACAGTCAATGGAAATACAGAGCACTCTCTCCGTACGGAAGAGCACACTGCGGCCCTTGCAGCAGAAGCACAGAGCAACCTCCTTAGGAAGACCTCCAATTCGGCGATAAAGCCACCGGACACCGTCAAGCAAATCCGGAGTACTCTACAACGGGATCGTCTGGCCCGTCCAGAGCTCGTCTAGCAATTCGGCCTCCGTCCTAGTCCCAGTCAAGCGGCGAAGTTTGTGCGGTGCATACATAATTATGCACTCAAAATACCATGGGAACAGACGGAGGCACATCTAGACAGCGGTCCCAACGCGGCTTAACCGCCCCGAGATCCGCATACCTTCACCTTTTTTTCTCTCTTTCAGGTTCTTCTCTTCATGAGGCTCTTCTGGTAACCTGAGCATCGGACCCATCGCGGGACGGATATACCAAGGAATCAAGGAGCTTTGACATACAAGGGAATCCCTAGGTGGTCTCTGCTAACGATCGTTATACCTGTTTTACATACTCGCATGCAGCTCGCTCTTGGTAAAGGCATGTCAAATAGCCCTACTTGCTTATCGCACTACTTGTATACATACGCCTTGACGTATCATTCAAATAACAATGGGAAACAATTATAGCGTCAGCTTATTATTTCATTCATTTTCCTTGACTGTGTATTTATTACAAAATTTCACCCCTACATTCTGGTACGTTTAGTTCGCCAGGGGCTTCAGTGTACCCCATAACATGGCAGGAAAGTCCGAACACTTTTGATAGTGCAGTCCGAACACTTTATATGCATCAGCTCCGAATCATGTCTTGGGTCAAATGTTGGGTTTGCCCGGCTCCCATGTTTTGCTACCTTACGTTCCACTATATCGGCTAAGGCGGCACAGGGAGAACTACTGCGATTGTGTCCCGGTTCTTCCGGACGAGCACCTCAGTAGCGAAAGCCGAAACCTGATTGTCATGATGCGGCGAGAGCTAGTCGCTGTTCGAGAGGTCTCAAATCCTTAAAGATTTTTTCCGCTTTATGTGAGGAATCGGTCTTTGTCCGGTTTAGGCGTGTATAGCGCCCCAAGTTCGGCCTTCCGAATACCAGGGGCTACGCCAAAATTTAAAATTATAGAACTTCTATGGCTAAGTGAGGGTAATAAAGCTTTATAAGTCCGATTACCTTGTTCGTTGCGCTAAACACCTCCTTAAAGGACCAAAAACTTGGATAAAGAGTGTTTAGATTTATCCCAAACACCTCTGTGCTAGTTACATCGGGGGCAGAAGCCGACGACTTGCCAACTCTCAGATTTTGTAAATGGCCGCACAGGAGGTAAAATTTTAAATCAATAGGCATTATATTGCGCAAATGAACTTGTTTCATATTACAGGATAAAATGAATGTATTCATTCAAAGATTACATCCTTTGTACATTGCTCCGCCACAAAGCGGGATCCCTTCAGGATGCTGTCATAATATTTTTCGGGTCGGCGGTGCTCCTTGCCCTCTGGTGGCCCCTCGGTCATCAGCTTTTCGGCATCCATCTTCGCCCAGTGCACTTTTGCTCGGGCAAAGGCCATCCGTGCACCTTCAATGCAAACCGACCACTTTATGACCTCCAGTCGGGGGCAGGCACTCACGAGCCGCTACACGATACCGAAGTAGCTGTTGGGCATTAGCTCAGCAAGCCATAGCCGGACTATGAGGTCCTTCATGGCCAATTCGGCTGCCTTGTGCAGGTCGACCAGTTGCTTTAGCTGGTCGCTTAAGGACATCGGATGTTCCGTCCCAATATATTGAGACCAGAACAGCTTCTCCGTTGAGCTCCCTTCTTCGACTTGGTAGAATTCCGCGGCATCAGATATGCTACGCGGCAGATCCACAAACGCTCCTGGAGAATTCCAAATTCAGGTAAGTAAAAGGAATGTCTCCCTCGCATGCTTGCTTTGCATAATGAATGCCTTACCCGCCGCAATCTTCTTGGCTGCCTGGATCTCCTGGAGGGCCTTCTGGGCTTCGGCCTTGGCACCTTGCACGCTCTGGAGGGCCTTAGCAAGCTCGGACTCTTGAGTCTTAGAGTCACGCTCCAAGGACTCATATTTCCGGACAAAATCCAGGAGCTCTTGCTGGACCTCATTGACCCGGGCCTCTTGCTTCTCGCGCTCGGTGCGTTCCTTGGCTGCTTTGTCTTTGGCCTCGGACAGCGCCTTCTAAAGGGCCATTGAGGGAGTCCTGGATTAGGGGGTCCTCGGACAGCCGGACTATATACTTTGGCCGAACTGTTGGACTATGAAGATACAAGATTGAAGACTTCGTCCCGTGTCCGGATGGGACTCTCCTTGGCATGGAAGGCAAGCTTGGCAATCTGGATGTGTAGATATCCTTCTCTGTAACCAACTTTGTGTAACCCTAGCCCCCTCCGGTGTCTATATAAACCGGAGGGTTTAGTACGTAGGACAAGAACAACGATCATACCATAGGCTAGCTTCTAGTGTTTAGCCTCTATGATCTTGTGGTAGATCAACTCTTGTAATACTCATATCATCAAGATCAATCAAGCAGGAAGTAGGGTATTACCTCCAACGAGAGGGCCTGAACCTGGGTAAACATCGTGTCCCCCGCCTCCTGTTACCATTAGCCTTAGACGCACAGTTCGGGACCCCCTACCCGAGATCCGCCGGTTTTGACACCGACATTGGTGCTTTCATTGAGAGTTCCACAGTGTCGTCGCGATAAGGCTTGATGGCTCCTTCAATCATCAGCAATGATGCGGTCCAGTGTGAGGTTTTCCTCCCCGGACAGATCTTCATATTCGGCGGCTTCGTACTGCGGGCCAACTCGCTTGGTCGTATGGAACAGATCTACAGCTACGCCCCTGGCCATCAGGTCAGGTTTGGAAACTTGAACTACTTTGCCAACATCCGCGGAGACTCGATCTTTGACGGATTCGAGCCCATGTCAGGAGCGCCAAACAGTCACGACGGGCATGACTTCGATCTGCCATCGAACGGTGTTCGGGAGATCGCACGTGCGGCTGCCCCGGCCCTTAATCTGGAGAAGATCACGCCATCAGAGGACGGGTGGATGGACCCTGCCACGAAGGCCACAAATTCATCGGCGCTGGAGCCGAACACATAATTCACCTCCAAAGAGATCTGTGTCATCGAACCCCCGGACTCGTCTCCGGTCATAGGTTCTGAACCGCACGCGTCCATGCCTATCAAATCTTATTGGGCACCGATCATGGAGTTTATGTTGGAGATATGCCCTAGAGGCAATCATGTATGATGATATTTCCTATGTGTTTATGAATAAAGATAGTCCTTGGACATTATCAACGATGTGTATCAGCAAGTACGTGACTTGTTTGCGGGACTATGCATTGTATGATAACTGTCCTAAAAGGTCCCTAGTCGAAAGGGTTGTGTGGACGTGCAGCCGACTAGACTAGCATATGACACGGTCGATGGCTCGGTCTCACTAGCCATGGAGCATTGGATGCTAACCGAATAATATGGACTTGGAAAGGTCTGGTCGGATTTGACGTAGTCGGATCCGAGTCAAGATAAGGTCTGAGTCGGACAGACCCAACTATGAGACACAGCGATATGTCATCTGTGAGTCTCTAGTACAACATACGTTCTATGTCCTAAGACCTGAGCTGGCGCATGTATTAGGGATGGTGACAGACTTGCTTTGGGCCGACCAAACGCTACTCCGTGACTGGGTAGTTACAAAGGTAGGTTTCGGGTTTGTCCAGTCCCATGTTGCGAGACATGGTCGAGCAAGATGGGATTTGCCCCTCCTATCAGGAGAGATATACTCTGGGCCCCTCGTGTGATCCAACCCGGATAAGCATGGCCATGCGACAAGGATTATTAGATAATCCGGATTGTGGTCGGTATCACTGGAACAAGAAAGAGGTCGGGCTAGCACAAGGATGACAGTCTCGCCTTGAGCCCAACAACATATATCATGCGGCAAAGAGAATACAAGTGTGACACATTGTACAGGTTCCCCTAACCAGCTTCATAGTCTGCTTGGTGGTCGGCATGCCTTGCTAGAGGCCGCTACCAACCGTGTAGGTCGGAGGTGATCTGAACTGCGACCAAGCTGACTTGAACCTAAGGGGTCGCGCGCTTAAGGGAAGGAACCTACGAGGTCGGATCCGAGGACACTGGTCGGATGTGATCCGAGTTGTATTCGGATTGTGGCCGAGTAGACATGTGGGCTTTAGGGTCCGTGCGAGGCCCAAGTGTTGAGCTTGCGACGGACGCCTATATAAAGTGGAGGTGCGGCACACTCATGAGGTTGATCGCTTTGGAGCCGTTGTTAGGTTTTGCATGTGTTGCGAATAGCCACCTCCACTCGCCCCCGACTGTGTGATCGGGCCTAGCAGTCCGCCGCATTGTGTTCCTCCTGCAAGCGCAGATACCATTAGAGGCGATGCACTTGCGCCGCTCTGGCGAACTTGTACGTGGGATCAGACGATCGGCTGTTCGAGGGAGATCAGACGAGGAGGAGACGATCCACGCGGACGCGCTGCCCCAACTCTTCTTCCGCTGCACAGCACTGCGCATCTAGTGGTAATGAACTGTGGTCCATCTCCCATAGCATGTTCTTGGTTGTTCTGCGTGTAGGAAATTTTAATTTGCAGTCGACGCACCCTACCGTAGATCCCAACAGTGGTATCAGAGCCTCTGCTATAGGATTTGGATTCAGATCATATGCATATTAGATATGTGGAGGCGGCAGATGAGATCTGTTGTCGTTGATGAGTTGGCTGTGTGCACGGTTGATGAGATCAACTGCACATGGGGATTGATGTGGCTATGTTTTCTGATGATCGGAGTCGATGAGGTCGTGACACAACCTACCCCCACCGGTCGGTATCCGCCATCGGGGTTAACAGTGAAACGTAAATCCGAATTGGACTCGCGATGATCGATGAGATCGGTCAGATCAGAAAATTTGGCGTGAACGGAGTTCAGATGCGATCTGTGATTTTCGAAAATGTCAGGCGCTGCCCGCACCCGCGAGGGGCGCTGCCCCTTCGAACCCCGCCTGCTAACCGGCTGGCGGGACCGCCGTGTGCGTAGTGCCTTGTATTTCGTACACAATCACTCAAAACGGTAGAATGCGAGTAACTCTATTTTGCAGGTTTGAGGTGAATAGTATGGCTCATGTGTATGTGATGCATGTGTGTAATTTATACATGGCCTGCGTGTCATGTTTGTCAGCCGGCAGGAGCCAAAGTGCTGTCATTATATTGTATAACGACCTGCGTGTCGACTTGTGACTCTATGTAAAATTCATTACTAGTTGTAGTAGTTGGATAATAGAGATCAGGTTGGCAGCTTGGCGGCCGGCGTGACAAACAAGATGGAGTTCCTAGATGGTCATCGGAGTCGGAGCCGACCTGGAAGAACGTCCATGAAGGAGCCATACTATTTCACAATATGTGTTTATTTGTGATTGTTATGCTTCTTTGTTTCTATGCATGTTAGAATGGTAGAATGATCCCTCATGAATATCAAGCGAATTGCCATCCCCGATGTTGCACCTTCGCACGTCAAGTACGTCTAGTAGTGGGCTCATAAAATTGGGGTGCTGCTGGGTGTCCTTGAACTGAAGGGTTCATGTCGGACACGGACACTGCATCAGGTTAACTTGACAAGGCTATCAAAACGGTTTTGGGCCTTGTGGCAAAGAAGGTTGGGAGCCGGGGTATGAGATACCTTCCCGACCGACAGGAGTCGTATAGAGTTACGATTAGCAAGGAGTTGCTTACCGGATAGGTATGTTGGCTAGCAGTGATGCTAAAGCTCACTAGTCGCATGCGCTAGTCGGATCCTGAATCACTGAGAGTCTGCGGAGGGATGCTGACTTCAGTGGGAGTATTTCTGTTTAGGCTTGAATTACTCTACATAAACACATTGCTTAGTGATTGCATATTTTATGTTGTAGATCAATGGCACCACCTGCTCAACCCAACTTTGCATTGAAATCAATTCTGGAAAAGGATAAACTGAATGGAACAAACTTTACCACCTGGTATAGAAATCTGAGAATTGTTCTCAAGCATGATAAAAAGGAACATGTTCTAGAGGATCCACTTCCAGAGGAACCTGCCGATAATGCTAATGCCACAACTAAGAATGCCTACCAGAAACTCATTGATGAATCAACGGAGATCAGTTGTCTGATGCTGGCTTGTATGGAGCCCGATTTGCAACAGCATTTCAAAAATGTTGAGGCTTACGATATGATCGAGAGTCTCAAGAGCATGTTTCAGACACAGGCTAGGACCGAAAGGTTCAACGTCTGGCGATCCTTGATGGATTGCAAGCTGAAGGAAGGTGATCCACTGAGCCCACATGTGATCAAGATGATCGGATATGTGCAAGCTTTGGATCGTTTGGGCTTCCCGCTCTTGGATGAGCTGGCTACTGATGCTGTTCTGGGTTCTCTTCCGCCCAGCTATGGGACGTTCATCTCGAACTATCATATGCATGGCATGGATAAGAAGCTCACTGAATTGCATGGGATGCTCAAAGTGGCAGAGCAGGATATTAAGAAAGGCACGCATCAAGTGTTGATGGTGCAGAAATCGGCTAAGTTCAAGAAGAGTTGGTCCAAGAAAAAGGCTAAGGCAAAGGGCACGGAGACGGTAACCTCTGCCGCTGCGCCGAAGTCTGGACCAGACTCGAAGACCGTTTGCTATCACTGCAAGGAGACCGGTCACTGGAAGAGGAACTGTAGCAAGTGGCTTGCAGAGCATGGCAAGAAGGCCGGGAATGCTGCTTCAGGCAAAGGTACACTTGTTGCATATGTTATAGACATTTACCTTGCTGACATACCTAGTAGCTCTTGGGTATTTGATACCGGATCGGTTGTTCATATTTGCAACTCGATGCAGGGGCTGGTAAGAACTAGGCGTGTGGCACAAGGGGAGATTGACATCAGGGTCGGCAACAAAGCAAGAGTTGCTGCGTTGGAGGTCGGCACGATGCAGCTCCAGCTTCCTTCCGGATTCATTATGGAATTGAATAATTGTTATTACATTCCTGCACTTAGTCGGAACATTATTTCTGCCTCATGTTTGATGAGTCAAGGTTATGAATTCAATTTAAAGGACAATGGTTGTTCGATATTTTTGAATGGTATGTTCCACGGCTATGCACCCATTGTTGATGGGCTATTTATATTGAATCTAGAACAGGAACCGGTCTATAACGTGAATGTCAAGAGGCATAAGCCTAATGAGATAAATCCGACATACTTCTGGCATTGCCGGCTTGGACACATTAGTCTGAAACGCATGAAGAAGCTCCATGATGATGGGCTCCTAACTTCGTCCGACTTCGGGTCGTTCGAGACATGTGAATCATGCTTGCTCGGCAAGATGACTAAGTCTCCTTTCGCAAAGAGTTGCGAGAGGGCGTCCGAGCTGTTGGAGCTTATACACAGTGATGTGTGTGGTCCAATGAGCACAACTGCCAGAGGTGGCTATCAGTACTTCGTGACTTTTACCGACGACTTGAGTAGATATGGATATATCTATTTGATGAGGCACAAGTCGGAAACTTTTGAAAAGTTCAAAGAGTTTCAGAACGAGGTTGAGAATCAGCTCGGCAAGACTATAAAGCTTCTGCGATCTGATCGTGGAGGTGAGTACATGAGCCAGGAGTTTGATGATCATCTGAAAAGTCGAGGTATAGTACCTCAGCTCACACCTCCGGGTACGCCACAGAGAAACGGCGTGTCAGAACGGAGGAATAGGACCTTGTTGGACATGGTCCGGTCTATGATGAGCAAATCGGATTTACCCTTGTCATTTCTGGGGATACGCTCTAGAAACTGCAGCTTTCACACTTAACAGGGTACCATCAAAATCCGTAGACAAGACACCACATGAGATGTGGACCGGGAAGAGTCCCAGTTTGTCTTTTCTAAAGATTTGGGGTTGTGAAGCATTTGTCAAGCGACTTATATCAGACAAGCTTACACCCAAGTCGGATAAATGCATATTCGTGGGATATCCGAGGGAAACCTTGGGATATAGCTTCTACAACCGGGAAGAGAACAAAGTGTTTGTTGCTCGGAACGGGGTTTTCCTTGAGAAAGAGTTTCTCAGTCGGGAGGCCAGTGGGAGGACGGTCCGAGTCGAAGAAATTCGAGGACCACTCGGGGATGGCTTGACTGGTGATGAGATCATATCAGAGTCAGTCAGGGAACCCATAGTGGAAGCGGCACCAAAACCATGGAGGTCGGAAAGATTGCGCAGAGTGCGTGATGTATTGTTGCTAGAAAGCGACGAGCCGGCCACATATGCGGAAGCGATGGTGAGCCCAGATTCTGAGGCATGGCTGGAGGCCATGAGATCCGAGTTAAAGTCCATGGATGAGAATCAAGTCTGGGACTTGGTTGATCCGCCACCTAGCGTAACGGCCATTGGTTGCAAATGGGTCTTTAAGAAGAAAACCGATGTGGATGGAAATGTTCAGATCCACAAAGCTCGGCTTGTCGCTAAAGGTTATGGACAAGTTCAAGGAATTGACTACGACGAGACTTACTCGCCAGTAGCGATGCTGAAATTAGTGAGGATCGTACTAGCTATAGCTGCATAGTACGATTACGAGATATGTCAGATGGATGTCAAAACGGCTTTCCTTCACAGAAATTTAACCGAGGACGTGTATATGATACAGCCTAAGGGTTTTGTCGATCCGACTAGCACTAGTAAGGTATGCAAGCTCAGGAGATCCATTTATGGGTTGAAGCAAGCATCTCGGAGTTGGAACATTCGTTTTGATGAGGTCGTCACTGGTCTCGGTTTCATCAAAAGCGAAGAGGACTCTTGTTTATACAAGAAGTTAAGTGGGAGCTCGATAGTGTTTTTGATCTTGTATGTGGATGACATACTACTGATCAGGAACAATGTTTCGATGCTAAACTCGGTCAAGGAGTCATTAAATGGCAAGTTTTTGATGAAAGACCTTGGTGAGGCAGTCTATATTTTAGGCATTAAGATCTATAGAGATAGATCGAGGAGGCTGCTCGGCTTAAGCCAGAGCACGTACATAGATAAAGTGTTGAAGCGGTTCAACATGAGTGAGGCGAAGAAAGGGTTCTTGCCACTCTCACATGGTATAAGGCTAAGCGAGACTCAGAGTCCTTCGACATCTGATGAGCGAAGCAGGATGAGTAGGATTCCGTATGCCTCGGCAATCGGATCCATCATGTATGCCATGATATGTACAAGGCCTGATGTTGCTTTTGCAATAAGCCTAACAAGTAGATACCAGGCCAACCCAGGTGAGAGTCACTGGGCAGCGGTAAAGACTATTTTGAAGTACCTGAAAAGGACTAAAGAGATGTTCCTAGTTTATGGAGGTGAGGAAGAGCTCGTCGTAAGGGGTTACGCCGATGCTAGTTTCCAAACCGACAGAGATGATTGTCGATCACAGTCCGGATTCGTGTACGTCCTGAACGGAGGAGCAGTGCACTGGATGAGTTCCAAGCAGGATACGGTGGCCGATTCTACCACAGAAGCCGAATACATTGCGGCTTGTGAAGCTGCAAAGGAAGGTGTTTGGATCCGGCATTTTCTGGATGATCTTGGTATTTTCCCAGCCTCGGTGAAACCGTTGGACCTTTATTGTGATAATTCTGGTGCCATCGCACAAGCCAAGGAGCCGAGGAATCACCACAAGGTCAGACACATAGATCGGAAATATCACCTGATACGAAAGATCTTAAAGAATGGTGATGTAGAGTTATGCAAGATTCACACGGATGCAAATGTTGCAGATCCGTTGACTAAGCCGCTTCCACAACCCAAGCATGAGGGGCACGTTAGAGCTATGGGCATTCGATGTCTATTTGATTGACTCTAGTGCAAGTGGGATACTGTTGGAGATATGCCCTAGAGGCAATCATGTATGATGATATTTCCTATGTGTTTATGAATAAAGATAGTCCTTGGAAATTATCAATGATGTGTATCAGCAAGTACGTGACTTGTTTGTGGGACTATGCATTGTATGATAACTGTCCTAAAAGGTCCCTAGTCGAAAGGGCTGTGTGGACGCGCAGCCGACTAGACTAGCATATGACACGGTCGATGGCTCGGTCTCACTAGCCATGGAGCATTGGATGCTAACCGGATAATATGGACTTGGAAAGGTCTGGTCGGATTCGACGTAGTCGGATCCGAGTCGAGATAAGGTCTAAGTCGGACAGACCCAACTATGAGACACAGTGATATGTCATCTGTGAGTCTCTAGTACAAGATACGTTCTATGTCCTAAGACCTGAGCTGACACATGTATTCGGGATGGTGACAGACTTGCTTTGGGCCGACCAAACGCTACTCCGTGACTGGGTAGTTACAAAGGTAGGTTTCGGGTTTGTCCAGTCCCATGCTACGAGACATGGTCGAGCAAGATGGGATTTGCCCCTCCTATCAGGAGAGATATACTCTGGGCCCCTCGTGTGATCCAACCCGGATAAGCATGGCCATGCGACAAGGATTATGAGATAATTCGGATTGTGGTCGGTATCACTAGAATGAGAAAGAGGTCGGGCTAGCACAAGGATGACAGTCTCGCCTTGAGCCCAACAACATATATCATGCGGCAAAGGGAACAGAAGTGTGACACGTTGTACAGGTTCGCCTAACCAGCTTCATAGTCTGCTTGGTGGTCGGCATGCCTTGCTAGAGGCCGCTACCAACCGTGTAGGTCGTAGGTGATCCGAACTGCGACCAAGCTGACTTGAACCTAAGGGGTCGCGCGCTTAAGGGAAGGAACCTACGAGGTCGGATCCGAGGACACTGGTCGGATGTGATCTGAGTTGTATTCAGATTGTGGCCGAGTAGACATGTGGGCTTTAGGGTTCATGCGAGGCCCAAGTGTTGAGCCTGCGACGGACGCCTATATAAAGTGGAGGTGCGGCACACTCATGAGGTTGATCGCTTCGGCGCCGTCGTTAGGTTTTGCATGTGTTGCGAATAGCCACCTCCACTCGCCACCGACTGTGTGATCGGACCTAGCAGTCCGCCGCATGGTGTTCCTCCTGCACGCGCGGATACCGTTAGAGGCGATGCACTTGCGCCACTCCGGCAAACTTGTACGTGGGATCGGACGATCGGTTGTTCGAGGGAGATCAGACAAGGAGGAGACGATCCACGCGGACGCGCTGCCCCAACTCTTCTTGCGCTGCACGGCATTGCGAGTCTAGTGGTAATGAATTGTGATCCATCTCCCGTAGCATGTTCTTGGTTGTTCTACGCATAGGAAATTTTAATTTGCAGTCGACGCACCCTACCGTAGATCCCAACAGTTTACCTCCACGGATATCTTTCAGCACTCACCCTTGAGCGACGTGCTAAACTCATTAAAGTCTCTCTCTATATCAAGAGACTCTTGGCTGAACTATGTCCGGCTTGAGTGGGAAGAGGACGACCAAGGAATTCGTTCCCCACCCACCACCCACTTAATAGCCACTGTCGATGACTTAATTGACACGCTTGACTTTGACTCCGAAGACATCGATGGTATGGACGACGATGCTGGAGATGAACGGGAACCACTGCCCACGGGGCGCTGGACAACCACCTCATCATACGATATATACATGGTGGATACGCCCAAAGAAAACAACGGCGTGGAACGGAAGGACGCAACAGAGGATAATCCCCTGGAGAAGAAACCAAAGCGACGACGTAGGCGCGCTCTAAATCCTGCCACAACAAAAACAATGATAACAGCGCAAGAAAGAATAACACCCCGGTCGACTCCAAAGGAAACAACGACCCCATGGACCCAACGATGGAGCAGGATGAGCCAGGGGATGCTGAACATAGTCCAGAGCCGATGTCCGATGACGGCGATCCCGAGGGTAAAACTCATCAACCTGTCTCCGGAGAGGAGAACAGTCCGGACGACGATGCACTCATCATCCCGGAAAAACACTTGGAACAAGAGAACCTCCATAGAAGGCTTATTGCCACCGCGAGGAGCTTGAAAAAGCAGAAGCAAAGGCTTAAGGCCGCGCAGGATATGCTCAACCGCAGATGGAATAAAGTGCTCGACACTGGAGAGAAATACGGTGACGATCGCCACACAAAGAGCTACCCAAAGCGCAAGCTACTGCCCGAATTTGACGATGAGTCCATAGAGCCCATCCCGCTGAAAAATAATACGGCCGATCAGCCAGACCGACCACCCTGTGGCCGCGACAGGGCAGCTAGTGATTCCACACACAAGTCAGCACACAATTTACGTAAGCTCCTGAACAAAAAAACCGGTGTGGCGCAGGATCACAACCACCAAGACGAGCATATTGATCGAATGCCAGCTCGGAATCAACACCGAACAGAATAGTCGTCAACAACATGCCACGACACATCCAAATACAGGGGTGCCGTGCACCCCCTATGCTTCACCAATGAGGTGCTAGATCATGAATTTCCAGAGGGATTTAAACTCGTGAATATAGAGGCATATGACGGAATGACAGACCCTGGGGTCTGGATCGAGGACTTTATCCTTCATATCCACATGGCTCATGGAGATGATCTCCACGCCATTAAATATCTGCCCCTCAAGTTGATAGGACCAGCTTGGCATTGGTTGAAAAGCCTCCCTGAAAACTCAATTTGAAGTTGGGAGGAACTTGAGGATGCTTTCAGGGCCAATTTTCAAGGGACCTATGTCCGACCTCCGGACGCTGACGACCTAAGTCACATAATCCAACAACCCGGAGAGTCAACCCGTAAGCTCTGGAACAGATTTCTCACTAAGAAGAATCAAATCGTCGATCGCCCAGATGCCGAAGCCTTAGCGGCCTTAAAGCACAGTATCCAGGATGAATGGTTATCCAGACACCTCGGCCAGGAAAAGCCAAGGACAATGGCAGCCTTAACAAGCCTTATGACCCACTTTTGCGCAGGCGAGGACAGCTGGTTGGCCCGCAGCGGCACCAGCTACCCCAGCACATCCGAAGTCAGGAATGGCAATGGGAAGCCGCAGCGCAATAAAAGCAAGCGTCGTAACAATGAAGACAGCCCAGACAATACGGCGGTCAACACCGGATTCAGGGGCTCTCGACCCGGTCAACGGGAAAAGCCATTTAAAGGCAACAAAGATGGACCGTCTAGCCTAAACAAGATTCTAGACAGATTATGCCAGATTCATGGCACCCCCGAAAGCTTGCAAACCACACCAACAGAGAATGCTGGGTTTTCAAGCAGGCCGGCAAACTAAATGCCGAACATAAGGGGAGGGAGACAACAAGTCAAGACGAGGATGAGCCTCGCCAACCGAACAGTGGAGGACAGAAAAAAATTCCACCAGAGGTCAAAACAGTGAACATGATTTACGCAACTCATATACCAAAAAGGAGGCGCAAGCGCACACTCCGAGACGTATACGTTGTAGACCCAGTCGCCCCCAAGTTCAGCCCCTGGTCGGCCTGCTCGATCACTTTCGATCGCAGGGATCATCCGACTAGTATCCGGCACGGAGGATCGGCTGCCTTGGTGCTCGACCCAATAATTAACGGACACCATCTCACCCGAGTCCTTATGGACGGCGGCAGTAGTCTTAATCTGATATATCAAGACACTGTCCGCAAGATGGGGATAGACCCGTCAAGAATTAGCCAAAGTAGTACTACCTTTAAAGGAGTAATACCAGACGTAGAGGCTCGTTGCACGGGCTCTCTAACACTAGAGGTTGTATTCGGCTCACCCGACAACTTCCGAAGCGACGAACTAATCTTCGACATCGCTCCAATTCCGAAGCGGCTACCATGCACTACTCGGAAGAACGGCCTTTGCCCGTTTCAATGCAGTTCCGCATTACACTTATCTTAAACTCAAGATGCCCGGTCCACATGGCGTCATCACAATCAGCGGAAATACAGAACGCTCTCTGCATGCGGAAGCATACGTGGCGGCTCTAGTAGCTGAACGGCCTCCCCAACCAGAATAACTGATCAGTCTTCAAGACCACGGACATAGTTAGACGTGTTCGGTGCACCACTAGTTGTAGCAGCCCAGCTAAACCTGAGCTCGGGTGGATGGATATACCCCAATAGGCGGTGCTAGGGGTTGCCCGCATAAAAAAGAAGAAGCCCATAGTTCGGCTTGACCCTATTAATACAATAATAGAATGCATCTTCATTGTTCATTAAGAATAACCAACTTTTAGCACGATCACACCTGGCCTTTTTTTACCTGGGTTTTTCTTCTTTACAGATGATCATCGTGCTACACCCTTCCAAGATACATCACAACGGAGACAAAGGCGCAGACGTGCAGCAGGGCCCCACTCAAAGGTTTCTCTTTAGATTAAGCCCCTGTGTAAACCTTTTCTAATGTATCTTGTTGCTTGACACCCTCCGAGCACTTAACACAACCGAGAGGGATACTGGCGTTATTGGCATTTCGCCACGCCAGATTAATGCGTGTACCTGGAAATTCAGGGCTCATTATCGAGGGCGTTACTCATCCCAGTATATGTTGTAAAGTCTGAATACCTTAGGGAGTGTTCGGCGTCGCGAGTTTGGCCTTATATGCATCAGCTCTGAATCATGTCTTTGGTCAAATGTTGGGCTTGCCCGGCTCCTGTGTTTTGCTACCTTACGTTCCACTCTATCGGCTAAGGTGGCACCGGGAGAACTACTGCGATTGTGCCCTGGTTCATCTGGATGAGCACCTTAGTAGAGAAAGCCGAAAACTAACTGTCATGATATAGCGCGAGACTGGTCAACCACTCGATGACTCAGTGGAATCTTCGTGATTCCTCCGCATTAACGAAGGATCGGTTTCCCGGTCATGTACGTACATGCATCGTATTCGGAAGAATGCGGAAGTACCAGGGGCTATATAGTAGCCCCGCCATTAAACTTCTATGGCTAAGTGAAAGTGTTAAAGCTATATAGTCCGATTGCCTGGTTCGCTGCGCTATCACCTCCTTAAGGGACCAAGACGTTGGATCAAGTGTGATTACGCATTTTTTCAAACACCCCCGCATTATATGCCTGGGGACTGAAGCCGACGACTGCAAACTTTCAGGTTATATACATACATAAACGGCCGCACAGGAGGCGCTATAATACTTTCGGGCAAAAGTATAAACACAGCCTTTATAATCAACATAGCATTGTTTTTACAATTCAGATACATGTCACTCGAACATGGTACTCTTCGAGCACTGAGCCTCTATTAAATGGGCGCCTTCTAGGACTTCCTCGAAATAGTGCTCGGCCGAGTCCTGGCCTCCAGCCGGACCCCTAGCTACAATAGCGGTGGCCTCCATCCCTGCCCAATATGTTTTAACACGGGCAAGAGCCATCCGCGCACCCTCTATGCACGCCGACCTCTTTACAACGTTGATATGTGGCACAACACCAAGGAATCATTGCACCAAGCCAAAATAACTGTCCAGCCTTGGTCCCTTCGGCCAAAGATGATGCACAACAGACCTCATGGCAAGCTCGGATAACTTGTGGAGCTCGGCCCACTCGGCCATTTTTTCGTTTAATAGCAGCAGATGCTTTGGAGCACTAAACTGCGACCAGAACAACCGTTCCACCTCATGATCTTTCTGATCTTTAAAATATTCAGTCGCATCAGCAGCACTCTTAGCCAAGTCCAAGTACGCGTCCTCAGCACTCCATAATTGATCCAGAGGGGCATACTTTGGATCTCCGAACTTTGTCCGCAATAGAAAGGGCTTCCCAGGCGTGATATCTCCGGCTTGACGAAGCTCCTCCCTTGCCGCTCTAATCTCAGAGTGAGTTTCCTTGGCTGCTTCCAAGGCCTTCTTCAAGTCAGCCGCTTTCACTTGGTTTTCCTTTTCAAGGAGCTCATATCGGTCGGCGGCATCCCTCAGCTCAACAACCATGTTGGCTATTTTATGTTCACTCTGGTAATGAGCAGCCTGTTCGGCTCTCAACTCCTCGGCTGCCTTTAGGGCGGCCGCATCACTTCTCCTGGCTTGATCCTTGGCTTGAGCAAGTTCCGCCCGAAGGGTCTCCACGGCGGCAACTCCATCTGCGGTCACAACATATTATAGATACTAGCATCGAGCTCCTCTTATTATTTGCTAACAATTCAATAAAACAGTGCGATGTCGGCATCCGCCATGTCAAGTTGTCGCCTAAGTTCGGCAAAATCAGCAGTCCGGTCAGCCGCCGGACCCTCAGCCGCCTGCACATGAAAGCAGTGCGATCATTACTTGGGACTATGATCCTCTGATTACCGCCTTTGGACAGCACCAGAGTCTCAGGGGCTACTATCTACACATAGCACACCTAGCACGTGCGGTACTGTCACAACCCTAGTCAGTGCATGCATTAGAGTGTTTGCATCATGTTTAATTTCAGTTAAACTTGAAATGGGGATGTTCAAACCCTAGCACCAAATGGAACTCAACTAGGTTCAATCCAAAATCTTTTTTTAAAGAACCCAAGATGCCCTTTGAAAATGTTCATGATTTCTGCCAGATTTCGGGTTCCGGGAGACCCTCTAGGTTCGAACTCTGGGGTGCACGCGGAGATCGCACCTCCTACCAACCTATGTCTCGTCGCCTCACAAGGATCTAAACTACACGAAGAACAACACAAGGGACACGAGGTTTATACTAGTTCGGGCCACCATTGTGGTGTAATACCCTACTCTAGTTTGTGGTGTGGTGGATTGCCTCAGGGGCTGATGATGAACAATACAAGGAAGAACCGCCTCGCGAGGGGTGTTCTTGCATTGGTGGTTCTGGCTAGGGTTCAACTGCTCGATCCTCAGATGCCTCTATACTATGGTGGCTAGCCCTATTTATAGAGCGAGGCCCTGGGCCTCTTCCCAAATATTGAGCGGGAAGGGCGCCAACAATTGGCCATTTTGAAGCGGAACATCTAGTACACTTATCCTGACTAAAGTCGGTCCTCGCCTGCCAAAGACTCTGGCGGTGACGCCAGCTTGGGCTCTACGATGACCTCCATCCTGCCGTTCTGCTGGTCTTGGTCTTGTTGCACCGAAATGGTTGGCTTTGCTTGATACTCTTGCCTGCGCTTGCTCCCTTTGCACCAAAGAGGAAACAAGGACTCTGCACAGGCCGGCGCTCGCCTGGCGCTCGCCTGGCTTTGGTCGTCATGGCTTGCGTCATGGGCACCTCGTGAGGTACCCTGCCTTGATCTCTCCGCCTCCTCGCGAGCCAGCCTGATGAGGTCGTGCCTGAGGAAGCTTCCTGTCGTCCGCCCCGCGAGGCTTGGCCCCTCGCGAGGGTCTTGAGCTCGTGTCGACGAAGATCGGCCATACTGGGCCACCCCTTGAACCACGCCGCAGGCCACAAGTAGGCAAGTCTGGGTACCCCCATTCCCAGAACGCCGACAGTAGCCCCCGGGCCCAAGGCGCGCCTAGACTTGGCTTAGCCAAGAAGCAAAGGGGAAAGTGCGAAGCGCCGCGGGCCCCAACAGCCTGCGGCCTTGGGTGTCGCGTGGTGGTTGATTGAACGTGGGCGTCCCCGCTTCCGCATGACGCCTCGGCAACTGCACGAATTGTCAAGTCCCTACATGCAAAGCGGGTCATGATTACCTGCGATCGTGGAGGCCGACGGTTGGCCTCCTCCAACTATATGTACGGAACGGCGAGAGCCTTTCCAGTCCATCCTCTCCTGCTGCTCTCCATCTCCTTCTTGGTCTCTCACCATCCCATGGCCTTGCCGAAGAGATTTTTGGCCGCGGAGAAAGGTAAGGCTCGCCAGGAAGGACCGGGCTCTCCGCCGGCCAAGCGCAGATGGGGCCGTCCTCGCAAGCACACTAGGGCCCCTGCTGTGACCACCGGTGGCCGTGGAAGCCCTCCTCTGCGCGGTGGTGAGCGCTTGCCTGCCCACGAGAGGTATGTCGGGGATGTGCGACCCCCAAGGCCGCTCTCTCACTCGGCAGAGGTGCTGCCGGAGTTCGTCGTGTGGTCGGCGGACCCGACCGGCACCTGGCTTCCGCTCCCCCGCTTCTTTGTAGGAGAACTTCCGGCTGGCGCCCCAGGTGGCCTTTGGCTTCAGGCTGATGGTTGTTGCAGCCGGGCCTCCTGGGCTACTCTGGAGGTCTCCACCGCCGGGGATGCGGCTCTGACCCGCGGCTGGCAAACATTTGCCCGCGCGCGCGGCTTGAGCCGATGATGCACTCTGCACTTTAAGTTCAATGACCATGCCACCCTCTACGTGAGGGTGTTCGGGCAAGACGGTCATCGCGGCGGATGCTGCCCCGAAGATGATGACCACGGTCGGGCGCCCAGCCCCGGCGTCGGTTAGGATGAAGGCGGTGGGAGGCGCGTGGGCAGCGGCGCCCGAGGCTCGCCAAGCTTCGGTGACTCCCCCTCGGACGGTAGCTCCTCCAGCGGGGGTCGCGACCAGCCCCCTCGTCGTCGCGCTCGGCCCGGCACCGCATTTCGGTGAAGCGGGAGGCAGAATCCAGCTGAGCTCCGGAGGCAGCATGAGTTCCTGCCGAGAGTTGGCGTCGGGCGAGTCATGCCCATTTTGCTTTTCCTTCTTTCCTGCGCAAAACAGAATGTAGTCTGGTGCTCCGAGGGGGCGTATCGAACCGTTGTTGTTTAGTTGGCGTGCTGTTTCTACTGTTTCAGCGCTCTGTTTTCGTCCTCGTCTTTATGCATGGAAATCACTTAACTTGGGGGGAGCTCGTCATGGTCCTCTCCTCCCGAGGCGAGGGCTTCGTCGTGCGCCTTGTGCCCTGCAGGGGTTAGTCAGCTGGGGCAGCCTCCGGCCCTGGTAACAGGGACAACCAACCCGAATTGTATGATCTCGTCGCGATGCCCACGGGACACGGACTGGGAGGGGCACTCCCGCAGCGGGCTCGGATAGGGGAACTCCAAACCACCGGGGCAGAAAACACTCGCGAGGGTGCCCAAGTTCCTCCCTCATGAGACTTTACGCGAAAGAAAATGAATCAAATAAGTGAAACGGGCGAAGTGTCGCAAGCTCAAAATGGTAACAACTTCAGTAAACCTTCAAAAAGAAACGAACAAGCCAACTGCAGAAAGCAAATGAAAGAAGCCGCGTCCGGCACCTAATCTAGTCTTCGACGTCTTCTCACCAACATGGAGCTAAGTGCTGCCACTGGGCGTGGGCGGGAGCCCCCGAGGCCCGAGGGCGGCACTCCGGGGACTCCGGGGCGTGTACAGCCGCACTCATTATTACGTGAGAGTGTCACGGGCGGCGAGCTTCACAGGCGTTTGCCTTCTTCACAGGCACCGGGCCTTTTCCAAAATGCGACAACTTCACAGGCATTCGCCTTCTTCACAGGCACCGGACCTTTTCCAAATGCAACAACTTCACAGGCATTCGCCTTCTTCACAGGCACCGGGCCTTTTCCAAACGCAACAACTTCACAGGCATCCGCCTTCTTCACAGGCACCGGGCCTTTTCCAAACGCAACAACTTCACAGGCATTCGCCTTCTTCACAGGCACCGGGCCTTTTCCAAATGCAACAACTTCATAGGCATTCGCCTTCTTCACACGCACCGGGCCTTTTTTAGGGGTAAAACCTTCGGAGATGTTGAATGTTCCATGCGTTCTAGACGGGCACCCCCTCCTGGGTCTCCAAGCGCGCGGAGCCGGGCCTGGAAACATGAACAACCTTGAACGGGCCCTCCCACATGGGAGAGAGCTTATGCAGTCCCTCCCTGAAGAGAACCCGCCTAAGTACGAGGTCCCCTACCTCAAGAGTCCTGGGGCGGATGTTGCGGCACTGGTATCGTCGCAGTGCCTATTGGTACCTTACTGCTTGTAGTGCGGCCTCCCGACGATGCTCCTCCCCCAGCACGAGATCAGTGCCCCGCATGGCGTCCTGCTGCGCCTCGTCGAACACCAGGACCCGTGCGGAATGACGCCTGACCTCGTGAGGGAGAACGGCTTCAGCTCCATAAACCAGGAAGAACGGGGTCTCGCCGGTCGGCTTGGTCGCGGTCGTGCGGATGGACCACAGTACAGACTGAAGCTCATTGTACCAGCCCCTGCCACAGGCTTCCAGCTTCTTCTTGAAGGTCTTGGTTTTGAGGCCTCTCAGGACCTCTGTGTTGGCTCGCTCGGCCTGCCCGTTGCTCCGCGGGTGTGCTACCGAAGCGTAGCATATATGCGTTCCAAGGTTAGCACAATATGTTTTGAAGAGGTTACTGGTGAACTGCGAACCATTGTCGGTGATGATGCGGTTCGGCACCCCGAACCGGCTCACGATGCCCTTGATGAACTTGACCGCGGAACCTGCAGGGATGGTGCGGACAGCTTCTACCTCAGCCCACTTGGTGAATTTGTCCACGGCGACATAGAGGTAGCAATAGCCTCCTGGTGCCCGAGGGAACGGGCCCAGGATATCCAGCCCCCAGACTGCGAATGGCCATGAGAGGGGTATGGTCTGCAGGCCTCCTGCCGGCTGATGGATCTGCTTGGCATGGAATTGGCAGGCCTCGCAAGCTTTCACCAGTTCCACGGTGTCACTGAGTGACGTGGGCCAATAGAACCCACTGCGGAATGCCTTGCCAACGAGGGTCTGTGACAACGATGATGCCCACAGTCTCCATCGTATATGTCTGCCAGCACCTCCTTCCCTTGCTCCCTAGAAATGCAACGTAGGGACACATCATTTGGTCGTCTCCGGTAGAGCTCTCCATCCTTGATGCAGTATGCCGTGGCCTGTCGTGCCACACGCTCTGCTTCCTCCTCCTTTTCAGGCAGGGTCCCCTACATCAGGTAACTCCTGAGCTCTGTGATCCAGCATCCTTCGTGATGCAGGAGCAGGCGCGCTCCTGAGACCGGGCCGCAGACCGAGGCTCCCGAGGCAGGTGGCTGTGGGAGCTCCTCCCGAGGCTGTACTGTGCTTGACAGCAATGGCACCGCTGAGGTCTTGAAGAGCCGCTCCTCGAAGACGCCAGATTCCTGAGGTAGTCGCCTGGATGCCCTTTTGGCGATGTCATCGGCCTCTTGGTTGGTGCCGCGAGGCACATGCTGCAACTCCAGTCCCCAGAACTGCTTCTCCATCCTGCGGACCTCCGCGAGGTAGGCTTCCATGTGCTCATCCTTTGGCTCGTACACTTTGTTGGAGAAGTTGACGAGGAGCTGCGAATCACCCTTGATGGTGAGGCGCTTCACCCCCAGGGCGACTGCAGCTTTCAGGCCTGCTATCAGGCCTTCGTATTCTGCTATGTTGTTGTAGACCTTTTCTCCGTGCTGGAAACAGAGTTGCACGGCATAGTAAAGCTTGTCTTAAGTGGGGGATATGAGCACTGCGCCAGCCCCCATGCCGTGTCGGGAGAATGCCCCGTCGAAGTACATGACCCAACCGTCCGGTGCCTCGCTTCCGGGGAAGAGGGATCGATCCTCACCAGCCTTGAGGCCTGGCGCCTCTGCCCATTCCGCCACAAAGTCCGCAAGCATGGCCCCCTTGATTACTCTGGTTGTGCTGAATTCCAGTTGAAATGCTTGCAGCTCAATGTTCCACTCGGCGACTCTCCCAGCCGAGTTGGGGCTCCTGAGCACCCTTTCCAGCGGTTACACTGAGACAACCTTGATGGGATGGCCCTGAAAATAGTGCCGCAGCTTGCGAGGCTACCAATAGCGCGAGGAGGAGTTTCTGGGGCATGGGGTACCGTGCCCTCGTGTCCCGTAGCACTGTGCTGATGAAGTACACAGGGTGTTCGACGAGGTTGGGAGTGCTGGTGCCGCTAGCGTCCTCCGGAGGCCGAGGCGCCTCCTGAGGCAATGGAGCCCCTAGCGGCTGGTCGCTCAGGGGAGGGGCTTCTGCTGTTCTGAGCGTGCTTCCTTGCGGCGACTGATCCTTCTCGGCTGTGGTCGTGGTCTTTGCAAGGCTCTCACGGCCTTGCTTCGCTTCGACCTGGGCGGTTTACGCGGCTTTGGTCCTACGCTCCTCCCTAACCGCCACCAAGGCGGCACTGGCAGAGTAGGGAGTGGCTGCAAGGTAGAGCACCAGGGGATCTTGAGGGCACGGAGCCACCATCACCGGAGGGCTGGTTAAGTACCTTTTGAGATCCTGAAACGCTTTGTCGGCCTCTTCAGTCCATTCAAAGGGCCCCTTTTTCTTGATCAACTTGAAGAAGGGCAGTGCTCGTTCCCCCAACTTGGAGATGAAGCGTCCTAGTGCGGTCACGCGCCCAGTGAGCTTCTGCATCTCCCTAAGGGTCTTCGGCGGGCTCATGTCCTCGACTGCTTTGACCTTTTCTAGGTTGGCCTCAATGCCCCGGTGGGACACGAGGAAGCCCAGAAGGTTGCCCGAGGGGACTCCAAACACACACTTCTCTGGGTTGAGCCACAGGTCCACTTCGTTGAGGCTCGCGAAGGTCTCCTCCAAGTCCTGTATCAGGGATTTTGCCTCCCGAGACTTCACCACAATGTCATCAACATAAGCCTCGGCGTTCCTCCCGAGCTGCCGACCCAAGGCGATGTGCATCAGCCGCTGAAAGGTCACACCTGCATTGCGTAGCCCGAAGGGCATGCATGTGTAGCACTACACCCCACACGGGGTTAGGAAGGCCGTTTTCTCCACGTCTTCTACCGCCATCTTGATCTGGTGATAACCAGAAAAGGCATCCAGGAAGCATAACAGGTCGCACTCGGTGGTGGAGTCGACGATCTGGTCGATACGAGGGAGCAGGAATGGATCCTGTGGGCAGGCCTTGTTGAGGTTGGTGAAGTCGACGCACATGCGTTCCTTTCCCCCCTTCTTTGGCATGACAACCGGGTTAGCCAGCCAATCTGGGTAGCGGACCTCGCGAATGACCCCTGCCACCTCCAGCTTGCGGGTCTCTTGGACGATGAAAGCCTGCTTCTTAGTGGATTGCCGTCTCGCTTTCTGCTTCACGAGGCGCACATTGGGGCATACGTTGAGGTGATGCTCGATTATGCCCCTCGGAACCCCTGCCAGCTGATCAAGTTCCCACGCGAACACCTTCTTGTTCGCGCGTAGGAACTTTACCAAGGCCTCCTCCTGCTCGGGCTCAAGGTTGGCGCCTATGGTGAAGGTGGCATTAGTGGATCCGTCCTCGTCGACCAGTATCTGTTTGGTTCCGCCTTGTCTTGGGTGAATAGCTGCTTCTTCTTGGCCGGTGCTGCCCTCTTGGGCTCAGGGGCGTCTGAGTCGGCAGGCTGCGCCACTGCTACAGTCTTGAAAACGAGCTTGAGCGCTCGCAACGCATCCCCGGTGTCTCCGGGTATGGTGAGGACGCCGCTGCTCCCGGGCATCTTCATGAGGTTGTACGCCGGGTGAGTTGCGGCCATGAATCGGGCTAGCGCCGGGTAGTCGAGGATGGCGTTGTATGGGAGGCCGATGGGGGCGATGTCGAAGTCGATTAGCTCCGTGCAGAAGTTGTCGTAGGTGCCGAAGGTCACCGGAAGATGGATCCGCTCCAGGGAGCCGGTGGAACCGCCTCCGACGCCCAAGAAAGGCCTGCTGGGTTGAAGCCGCTCTGGCGGTACGTGGAGGAGGATGAAGGCTTCACCGAGAGCACGCTGAGACCAGCTCCGCGGTCGATGAGGGTCCTGGTGACGGCCACCTAGCAGATGGTGGGGGTGCACAATATCGGGAGTGCTCCCGAGCAGGCTGAGTTGGAGGGGTGATCATCCGAGCTGAAGGCCAGATCGACCTCAGGCACCGCCCAGCCCAGAGGGGCCCCACGCTACGCGGAAGTGGCACCGATCTAGCGGACGAATGGCTTGATGTGGCGGCCTGAAGGTGGCGCCTGCAAACCACCCAGGAGAGCAGCAATGACCGGGGGCGCTGGTGCAGCGTACTGGGCGAGGAAAAGGCCACGCAGCTCCCCCCAAGAGGCCACAGAGGCCGCGGGCAGGTGGAGCAGCCACATGCGCGGGACGCCGATGAGGGCCATGGGAAACCAGTTGGCCATGACCCTGTCGTCACCCCCGGCCTCGAGGACGGCCTCCTTGTATGCCAGCAGGAAGGCCAGCGGATCAGTCGTGTCATTGTAGCGCGGTGGCATCTCCGGCTTGAACTTGTTCGGCCACCGCACCTGCCGCAGGGCGGGGGCCAAGGCTCGGAGCACCCTGGCCCCTACGCTGGCGCTGGTGACCGGAGCGGGCGGCGCGTTGCCCATCATGAGGGCGAGTCGCGGTGTTGGCGGAGAGTGGGTCGGTGGAAGGGAAAGCTCCGGCGCACCCCTACCTGGCGCGCCAAATGTCAGATTTCGGGTTCCGGCAGACCCTCTAGGTTCGAACTTTGGGGTGCACGCGGAGATCGCACCTCCTACCAACCTATGTCTCATCGCCTCGCAAGGATCTAAACTACACGAAGAACAACACAAGAGACACGAGGTTTATACTAGTTCGGGCCACCATTGTGGTGTAATACCCTACTCTAGTTTGTGGTGTGGTGGATTGCCTCAAGGGCTGATGATGAACAATACAAGGAAGAACCGCCTCGTGAGGGGTGTTCTTGCGTTGGTGGTTCTGGCTAGGGTTCAACTGCTCGATCCTCAGATGCCTCTATATTATGGTGGCTAGCCCTATTTATAGAGCGAGGCCCTAGGCCCCTTCCCAAATATTGAGCGGGAAGGGTGCCAACAATTGGCCATTTTGAAGGGGAACATCTAGTACACTTATCCTGACTAAAGTCGGTCCTCGCCTGCCAAAGACTCTGGCGGTGATGCAGGCTTGGGCTCCACGATGACCTCCATCCTGCCGTTCTGCTGGTCTTGGTCTTGTTGCACCGAAATGGTTGCCTTTGCTTGATACTCTTGCCTGCGCTTGCTCCCTTTGCACCAAAGAGGAAACAAGGACTCTACGCAGGTCGGCGCCCGTCGGGCGCCCGCCTGGCTTTGGTCGTCATGGCTTGCGTCATGGGCACCTCATGAGCTACCCCGCCTTGATCTCTCCGCCTCCTCGCGAGCCAGCCCGATGAGGCCGTGCCAGAGGAAGCTTCCTGTCATCCACTCCGCGAGGCTTGGCCCCTCGCGAGGGTCTTGAGCTCGTGTCGACGAAGATGGGCCGTACTGGGCCACCCCTTGAGCCACGCCGTAGGCCGCAGGCAGACAAGTCTGGGTACCCCCATTCCCAGAACGCCGACAATTTCTGATAAAGGTGAAAACCTCTGCCAAAAATGATGAATATATTTAGGACATTCTGGATCTTTGAATTAACTCATATCATATTTGAATTGGAGCATTTAAACCCTATAAATATTTTTAAATGCTCTAATAATTCTGAAACTAGTTTTGGATTGTTGGAAATAATCCAAACACTGCCCACAATTATTTTCAGGATTTTACAAAATGGATTAGTATTTTTACTAATTCAAAACAAATTAAAAGAAATAGTAAACTGAAACAAAAGGAAAAGAGAGCTTACCTGTAACTTACCTGGACCTACTGCTTGTGCAGCCCAGCCAACTGGCCCAGCCCACCAGAAGCCCCATTGTCTTCAACTTCTGCCAGTAGGCAGAGGCGTGTCGACGCGCGCGTGCCCGAGCTCCACCTCCTGCTTCCCCCTCGCGCTGTCTCCATGCCACAGGAACGGCCTCGACCCCCTCTGCCTCTCCCCTCACTCTGGAGCTCTCTCCCTCTCCTCTAGCTCCCTCCTCGCAACACCACCGAACACGCCCTTGCCGCCGCTTGCTGCTGTTGCGGCCACTGCCACGTCCTCGCCCCTTCGTCATGCCCACGAGCTCCGCTCCGTCGTCCTCGTCTTCTCCATCAAGCCGTGCATCTCCGGACGCCCTGTGGAGCCGCCATCGCCGTCATCTTCACCTCCGGCCGCCCGAGATCATCGTCACCGTTCTGCCCATGTTGGACCTCCCCCGAGCTTGCTGACGCCTCCGCCGGATCTGCTGTAAGCCCCGCCGCTATTTCCCCCTCTCCATTTTGTCACTCGCGCATCGTAGTCGTGCTAACCACCGGACCCGAGTGGTCGCGCCGCCGTGGATCCTCACCATCGTGGCCAGAGCCACCGCAGCTCGCGCCCGCGCATGCCATCGTGCTCAGGAGCCTCCCAGTAAACCAAAGCCACCGCCCGCAGCTCCCGCAATGCCCTGCATCACCCCGCGCGCACCTGGCCATGCTCCGGCCGTCGCGGCCGAGCTCCTCGCTGTCGCCTTCGGCCACCCCAGGCCCGGCTGGCACCACCGTCTCACGCGCACTGGTCTGGGCTCTCGAACGAGCCCATCCACGCAGCGAACGGGGCACCATAGCCCGTTCCCATGCCGCTCCGCTGCCTCTGGTCGTCACCGGCAGCTTAACACCGGCCTAACCTTGTTAGGTTAGTGCTAATGACCCCGCCCGACTAATTAAGTTAGGTTAGTATTGACTAAGCAAGGTTAGTTTAGTTAGAGGTTGGCCCCCAGCGTCAGGTTTGACCTGGGCTGACGTTGTTGACCTGATGACGTCACACAGACATCATGCTGACGCAGTAAGCATTTTTGGATTATTTCTAATTCAAAAATGATTTGGAAATTTTAGAAAATGTTGCAAACTTGGAAAAATCATGGAAATTCGACCGTAACTCCAAATGAGATAAGCTATATATGAAAAATTATCAGAAAAATCCAATTTATATGTTTATTGCATTTTCATGCATGTTTGAACAAATTATGACTGTTGATCAGGTCAAATCAGTTAAATGACATTTAAATAACCACATGTGGAGTTTGAATTTGAACCTTGGGTTCAAACCAACTTCATTTAAATCGTTGCTAGCTGCATTAGCTCAAATCACAGCATATTGCCATGTCACATTCATGCATCATATTATTGCATTGCGTTGATTGTGCTTCCTCTCTGTTGCCGGTAATTGTTCCCCCTTAGTAGACGTGGTTCTGACGATGAGTTCGATGACACCGATGAAGAATTATACTATCTTCAGAAGTGCCAGGCAAGCAAAAACCCCTTGTTCATTCCGATAAAATCCCACTCTCTCGCTCCTGCTCTCTTTTACTGCATTAGGACAACAACGATTCAACTGTTACATGTTGCGGTAGTTGAACCCCTTTCCTCTGCATGACCTGTCATTGCCATAGTAAATAGATGAAACCCACTAGCATGAGTAGGAGTTGTTTGAGCCCTGATGTGCCTACTCATTCATGATTGTTTGTCATGCCTGCTACTGCTTAGAGTTGAGTCGGGTCTGATTCATCGGGGATGAATTGGAATGTTGTGAAACATGTCCTACTATTGTGAGCTAAGTGTGTGAACACGATTTGGTAAAGGTAGCGGTGAGAGGCCATGTAGGAGTACATGGTGGGTTGTCTCATTGAAGCCGTCCTCAAGAACTAAGTTCTGTGTTTGTGATCCATGAACAGTTACTACCACACATTGCGCTCCGGGAGCTCCAAGCTCTCTCGACTTCTTAATCACCCTTGTCCTCTGTCCAGGAGTTGCAAGTAGTTTCTAGTGTTTGTAGTATGCTGGAGGCCGTGGGCAGCGCTGACCCGAGGGGTAGGCTGTAATGCGGTAGGCACGTGGCCGAGTATGCCGGGTGGAAACCTCGGCCGGACTCCCTGCGGATGGAACCTGAATAGGCGATAAACCTGGACTAGAGACTTGAGTGTTTAGGTAGGTCATGGCCGACACCCTCGCCAGCCTTCCGCTTGAAGGTTGCCGATATACATGACGTGTACATGGCGGTAAGTGCCGAGAGCGTGTGTGAAGAAGTACACCCCTGCAGGGTTAATATGATCTATTCGAATAGCCGTGTCCGTGGTAAAGGACCTCTGGGTTGCCTATACAGTTCATAGACAAGTGAAAGTGCATACTCTAAAATGCGCAAGATAAGCGTGAGTGCTATGGATGGCGTTCTCATAAGGAGACGAGAGCGGATCCATAGTGGTGTATTGATTTGGTGAATATGTGGACTCGTGTGCGCCACCTCAAAAGAGTTACTTGCAGTCGTAGTTCAGGATAGCCGCTGAGTCAAAGCCGGCTTAATGCAGTTAAACCCCACCATCCCTTTGTTGATAATGATGCATATGTAGTTAGTTCTGATGTAAGTCTTGCTGGGTACATTTGTACTCACGTTTGCCTATTTTATGGTTTTTGTAGAGAGACTTCGGTCTCGCTAGTAGTTCCGTGTGGCCTTCGACGTTTAGCATTGTTACCTCAGCTACGATCTTGTGCCCTCAGCAGGATCTGGTAGATGGTCAGGCTTCTCAGCCTTTTTCATTTGTAGATGTTTGTACTCAGACATGTTAAGCTTCCGCGTGTGCTTTGACTTGTATGCTATGAATGTTGGGTCATGAGACCCATGTTTGTAATATCTGGCTCTTCGGAGCCTAATGAATAAATACTTGAGTTGCAGAGTCATGCTGTGATTCCATGTTGTATTTGCACATATCGAGCATATTGTGTGTATGTTGTTGAAATGCTTGGTATGTGTGGGATCTGACTATCTAGTTGTTTATCCTTGGTAGCCTTTCTTACTGGGAAATGTCTCCTAGTGCTTCCACTGAGCCCTGGTAGCTTGCTACTGCTCCGTAACACTTAGGCTGGCTGGCATGTGTCCTTCTTCGTTCCTGTGTCTATCCCTTCGGGGAAATGTCACGCGGTGTCTACCGGAGTCCTGCTAGCCTGTTACAGCCCGGATTCTCCGGAGTCCTGTTAGCCCAGCTGCTACTGCCCGGATTCACTCACTGATGACCGACACGTTCGTTGCTGGGTCATGTAGGCCTGTCCCTATAAGCTAGTACCACTTTGGGTTCATGACTAGTCATGTCAGCCCGGGTTCTTTGTCATATGGATGCTAGCGACACTATCATATACGTGAGCCAAAAGGCGCAAATGGTCTCGGGCCAGGTAAGGTGGCACCCGTGGGAATACCGTGCATGAGGCCGCAAAGTGATATGATGTGTTACATGCTAGATCGATGTGACTTAGGATCGGGGTCCTGACAGTTTTGTTATTAGAGCTTGACTGCCTGTAGGATTACCAAGCCAAACTGGTCGAAGTTCAGTCTAGAAATTCTTTAGTTATATAAGGAAATTGATTGTGGGACGGAACATAAGGCTCTTTTTACTTCTTTACCTCATGCCCTTCTGATCTGAGTCATCCTATCTTTCCTACGGGGTTAAGAAACTAGGTTTTCTCTTCATTCTATCAGGATCACGTGTTACTAATCCGTAGACTTATAGGTTTGATGGTTCTAAGCTTCAAATCGGTTCCTACTACTTCCATGTAATCATGGCTAGCCTCAGATTACTAATTCTATGATGATCGAGTGGTTATGCCACCATTTTGCAGGATGTCTCAAATCATCTTGAGCATTTAATTTATAGCCGTATGCTGTCCGAGTCATCCCAGGTTTCTAAATAGTCTGATGCATTTGCAAATCCCTTCTTACCGTTTCAAAGTTCCTTTGTGCCAGATCAACCACACTAGCTAGTATGTTGAGGTACTCCATTACCTTGGTGTATATGTTGGAACTATTATTATGACCCTAGGTGTCTCAGGGGATCATTTAGTAATCTAGCTACGCCCTGCCTCCAGTGTGATGATTTTGGCCATTATTCTCAAAAGCATCCCGTGATGCCACTTAGTTAGTAGGCATTCTACTCCTAGGTTTTTGAACCCGAGATTTCCCTACTTACTTCATGTTGTTAGTGTTTGCTCGTTCCTTTAGGTTATTAGTAACCTTTGCGATAGTCATCGAGGTCTTTGGTATATCGTTCTTCCAATACCATGAACCATTATGGCAGAAGTTCTTTGAACCAAAAGATCACAACCAGAGTGCTCTTGATGAGTTCTCCATTCTGCATTGTGAATCTACCAGTCCTACCTTTCTGCATGGATTATCTGGAAGAAATATGTTGAACTTGTTTAACATACTAAATCTATGCATCCACAACTCAAAAAATCATATGTTCTTTTGAGTTGTCCCTCTTTAGTTGTTTTCTGGCCCTCGTCTATCAATTGATAGTCAAGAGTATGTGTGCATTCGATCATTGATGCCTATTACCCTTGTGGTCCGTCAAGCCATTCTATTCCAAAATGACTAGGGAGAAACAAACTCCGGTACCTCATCCATATCCAGGATTGGGTCAAAGCAGTTGTAATCCGCAAATCAAAATGCCAATCTAGATTTGTTCTGTTCTACCTCGAAGTATCACCCTCCTTCATAACAAGGGTATCATGAGAATTGCACACCCTCTTATGAGTTCTTGATGCAGTGATACTTCTCGCCATCATCATTCATTTCTCGGTCTCCATGTTATTGTAACCAAAATGCCGACAAGCGAACTATATGATGTGTGAAATCAATACCCCTAGCAATCCCATTGTTGGGTAGTTAAATGGGCAATACTCTCATTCTTAGCGTGTTGGGCACTGAGTCATCTTCCTAAGATTGATCATGCTACCTAGTCCATTTTCCTGGTGCACTCCTCGATCAATGAGTTTGGATTATGTGAAATTCCTTGCTTTTTCAATCATATCGTCTTGTCCTAAAAAGCAAGGTTGTTCCCGAGCTTAATAACATATCGGTGGTTTGTGATTTTCCGAATATCCTCTCAGAAGTGTTACCAGGTTGTCACCTGACTGCTATGTTGAGTTCGTGATCAAGTTGGTTCTTGTAAACCAACCATTCTCTAGGAATCTGTGTTGGTTACCCCCTGAGCTAGTTGGTTAAGCTAAAACAACAACTTGGAGAGTTGGAAGATAAAAGCTGAATCCACTTAGTTCACTCCAAAGGGGATATCTTGTGTGTGTGTGTGTCTATGTTGATGAGATATGATATCTTCATCGAATGTTCCTCGTGATTGGTTGTTGAATCTATCATCTTGTCTAAACCTTGATTTGAGGGTGTGCTATCGTCAAATCAAGTTAGAACCAATGATATTCATAATGTTGTCTTACTTGTGGTTGTTCCTCGAGCATACACCATTACATCCTTTGGTCTGACCAATACTATCACATTGTTCACATAATGGTGGAATTCCAGTGATATGGAAAATTCTGATGAGTTGTTGTTGAGCCCATTCGCAACATTTTGTCTCCCCCATGATTCATGTTGAACATCAACCTAGTGTTGGAAACTTTGTAAACAATGCCTTTGTGTTCTGTTCATGACGCTTATGCTTGGATAGAAGAAGTGACTTCCTCGAATTCATGTGCATTTGGTGCAAGTTGCCGCCATGAGTTCGAGAAAGATTATTTTTGTTTCCTCTGGTACCATCCCAAGTCAATTATGCATGTGCGAATGTATTCTATGGTTTGGTAGATTAATTACCTCCACTCCATATGTATTCCCTAGCATGCCAAGCCACTGATTGATCTGTTCAAAGAAAACAAGTTCATGCGCTAATCCTGAAGGGCCCGGACGGATAAGCACAAGACTTCGTTATCTCAATGATGGTTCCCAATCAGAACTCGGTAGTGTTTTATTGCAAGACTACCATGTGATCATGCTTGTCCGGGACAGCATGTTCCATGTGTGTAGCAGAACCAGCTCATGTTTTGGAGCTTACCATCGTAGTTCATTTCCTGAGAATCTCGCAACGTCATTTCGTCGATTTGTGTTGCAAACTTTCTTTTCAGAACGTTGAGTCTGAAGTATCCTATCACCAATCGGATCTGAATCTCAGGTAGATATGATGGTTGGAACATTCCCAACAGTCGCATTTTATTCCCAGCTTGCACCGCCATTGTGCCAAATTCCCATGGGCTGCCCTTCTCAGCAGTTGTTGTCCAAGATCATCTTCAAAAGTGGACTTACCATGGGTCCCATCCATTTCCGATGATAACCAAAATCATCCATTGCATTGTCTCCAACAAGGTAGTCCACATCATCCATTCTAGTCCGAGTATGTCATTCTTTTGAACTCCTTCAACTGATCGATTGTGATTGCCTTAGGTTGGTATAAAGAGTCTCAATGATCTATTCATCAAAAGTAATTCTTTTTGCCACTTAAGGGAATAATTCTATGAGTCACCTTCCCTAATGTGCCCTGTTATGGAGTCATGGCGACTATTTCCTCGCTATCTTGAAACCATGCACCATCTTCTAATCATGGAATTTTTGCCTACTAATCTGAACCTTCATCACCTGCTTCTTTCCATCGCTCCTCATATGTGTTTTTGTCCCTCGGCTCAAGAGATGTTTCTATGTCTCGCTCTGTGAATTGATCATGTGATCATTAAGATGATCCATCCCTATGGAGTTATCTCGCTCTTCTGTCCCCGTGTTGGGTGAAGATCTTGAAAGCAAGGATGTCAAGTTCAAGATGATGCAATAAATCAATATCTTCGATGAGGACAGTTGGATCGTGAAGATTGTGTTACTTTGCGTCCCCCTCCCCCCTTCATCTTACCCTATGCTTGAATCTCGAGATGAGATTCTTGTTTAGTGGGGGTGAGTTGTCACAACCCTAGTCAGTGCATGCATTAGAGTGTTTGCATCATGTTTAATTTCAGTTAAACTTGAAATGGGGATGTTAAAACCCTAGCACCAAATGGAACTCAACTAGGTTCAATCCAAAATCTTTTTTTAAAGAACCCAAGACGCCCTTTGAAAATGTTCATGGTTTCTAATAAAGGTGAAAACCTCTGCCAAAAATGATGAATATATTTCTAGGACATTCTAGATCTTTGAATTAACTCATATCGTATTTGAATTGGAGCATTTAAATCCTATAAATATTTTTAAATGCTCTAATAATTCTGAAACTAGTTTTGGGTTGTTGGAATAATCCAAACACTGCCCACAATTATTTTCAGGATTTTACAAAATGGATTAGTATTTTTACTAATTCAAAACAGAATAAAAGAAATAGAAAACTGAAACAAAAGGAAAAGAGAGCTTACCTGTAACTTACCTGGACCTACTACGTGTGCAGCCCACTTGGCAGCCCAGCCAACTGGCCCAGCCCACCAGAAGCCCCACCGTCTTCAACCTCTGCCAGTAGGCAGAGGTGTGTTGACGCGCGCACGCCCGAGCTCCACCTCCTGCTTCCACCTCCTGCTTCCCCCTCGTGTTGTCTCCGCGCCACAGGAACGGTCTCGACCCCCTCTGCCTCTCCCCTCACTCTGGAGCTCTCTTCCTCTCCTCTAGCTCCCTCCCCGCAACACCACCGAACATGTCGTCGCCGCCGCTTGCTGCTGCTACAGCCACCGCCGCATCCTTGCCCCTCCGTCGTGCCCACGAGCTCCGCTCCGTCGTCCTCATCTTCTCTGTCAAGCCGTGCGTCTCCGGATGCCCTATGGAGCCACCATCGCCGTCGTCTTCACCTCTGGCCGCCCGAGATCATTGTCGCCGTTCTGCCCGTGTTGGACCTCCCCCGAGCTTGCTGACGCCTCCGTCGGATCCGCGGTGAGCCCCGCTGCCATTTCCCCCTCTCCGTTTTGTCACCCGCACGTCGTAGTCGTGCTAACCACCGGACCCGAGCGGTCGCACTACCGTGGATCCTCACCATCGTGGCCAGAGCCACCGCAGCTCGCACCCGCGCATGCCATCGTGCTCAGGAGCCTCCCAGTAGACCAAAGCCACCGCCCGCAGCTCCCGCCATGCCCTGCAGCACCCCACGCGCACCTGGTCGTGCTCCAGCCGCCGCGGCCGAGCTCCTCGCTGTCGCCTACGGCCACCCTAGTGTTGGAAATATGCCCTAGAGGAAATAAAAATTAGTTATTATTATTATATTTCCTTGTTCATGATAATCGTTTATTATCCATGCTATAATTGTATTGATAGGAAACTCAGATACATGTGTGGGTACATAGACAACACCATGTCCCTAGCAAGCCTCTAGTTGACTAGCTCGTTGATCAATAGATGGTTACGGTTTCCTGACCATGGACATTGGATGTCGTTGATAACGGGATCACATCATTAGGAGAATGATGTGATGGACAAGACCCAATCCTAAGCCTAGCACAAAGATCGTGTAGTTCGTATGCTAGAGCTTTTCTAATGTCAAGTATCATTTCCTTGGACCATGAGATTATGTAACTCCCGGATACCGTAGGAATGCTTTGGGTGTACCAAACGTCACAACGTAACTGGGTGGCTATAAAGGTGCACTACGGGTATCTCTAAAAGTGTCTGTTGGGTTGGC
This sequence comes from Triticum aestivum, assembly GCF_018294505.1. NCBI lineage: Eukaryota > Viridiplantae > Streptophyta > Magnoliopsida > Poales > Poaceae > Triticum > Triticum aestivum. The sequence continues at coordinate 350,595,914 of NC_057795.1, read as the reverse complement.
ACAAACCGAGACTGGGATTTGTCACTCCGTGTAACGAAGAGGTATCTCTGGGCCCACTCGGTAGGACATCATCATAATGTGCACAATGTGACCAAGGGGTTGATCACGGGATGATGTGTTACGGAACGAGTAAAGAGACTTGCCGGTAACGAGATTGAACAAGGTATCGGCATACCGACGATCGAATCTCGGGCAAGTACAATACCGCTAGACAAAGGGAATTGTATACGTGATTGATTGAGTCCTTGACATCGTGGTTCATCCGATGAGATCATCGTGGAACATGTGGGAGCCAACATGGGTATCCAGATCCCACTATTGGTTATTTACCAGAGAATGTCTCGGTCATGTCTGCATGGTTCCCGAACCCGTAGGGTCTACACTCTTAAGGTTCGATGACGCTAGGGTTATAGGGAATAGATATACGTGGTTACCGAATGTTGTTTGGAGTCCCGGATGAGATCCCAGAAGTCACGAGGAGTCCCGGAATGGTTCGTAGGTGAAGATTGATATATTGGACGAAGGGTTTTGGAGTCCGGAAGTGTTTCGGAGGTACCGGGTGATGACCAGCATGACCGAAAGGTGTTTCGTGAGCCCCGGCAAGTGTTGGGGGGCTTCATGGGCCAAGGGAAGGGGGAAACCAGCCCACTAAGGGGCTATGCGCCCCCCTCACCTATTCCCACGTGACCAGGGGGTTTGGGGTGCCCCATCTAGGGTTCCCACCTCCTGGCTTGGGAGCCAAGTCACCCAAAGGGGAGATCCCATCTGCCCTGGCCGCCGCCCCCCTAGGGGAAACCCTAGGGCGCCTCCCCCTCTCCCTTCCCCCTATATATAGTGGAGGTTTTGGGGCTGCCCAACACATGGGAACCTCTCCCTCTTGGCGCAGCCCTACCCCTCTCCCTCCTCGTCTCTTGCGGTGCTTGGCGAAGCCCTACTGGAGTGCCATGCTCCTCCACCACCACCACGCCATCGTGTTGCTGCTAGACGGAGTCTTCCCCAACCTCTCCCTCTCCCCTTGCTGGATCAAGGCATGGGAGACGTCATTAGTCTGCACGTGTGTTGAACGCGGAGGCGCCGTTGTTCGGTGCTTAGATCGGAATCAACCGCGATCTGAATCGCTACGAGTACGACTCCTTCATCCGCGTTCTTGCAACGCTTCTGCTTAGCGATCTACAAGGGTATGTAGATGCAGTCTCCTTCCCCTCGTTGCTAGTTTCTCCATAGATAGATCTTGGTGACTCGTAGGAAAATTTTGAATTTCTGCTACGTTCCCCAACAGTGGCATCATGAGCTAGGTCTATTGCGTAGATTCTATGCACGAGTAGAACACAAAGTAGTTGTGGGCGTTGATTTTGTTCAATATGCTTACCGTTACTAGTCTAATCTTGATTCGGCGGCATTGTGGGATGAAGCAGCCCGGACCGACCTTACACGTACACTTACGTGAGACAGGTTCCACCGACTGACGTGCACTTGTTGCATAAGGTGGCTAGCGGGTGCCAGTCTCTCCCACTTTAGTCGGATCGGATTTGATGAAAAGGGTCCTTATGAAGGGTAAATAGCAATTGACATATCATGTTGTGGTTTTGCGTAGGTAAGAAACGTTCTTGCTAGAAACCCATAGCAGCCACGTAAAACATGCAAACAACAATTAGAGGACGTCTAACTTGTTTTTGCAGGGTATGCTATGTGATGTGATATGGCCAAAAAGAATGTGATGAATGATATGTGATGTATGAGATTGATCATGTTCTTGTAATAGGAATCACAACTTGCATGTCGATGAGTATGACAACCGGCAGGAGCCATAGGAGTTGTCTTAATTTATTGTATGACCTGTGTGTCATTGAACAACGCCATGTAATTACTTTACTTTATTGCTAACCGGTAGCCATAGTAGTAGAAGTAATAGTTGGCGAGACAACTTCATGAAGACACGATGATGGAGATCATGGTGTCATGCCGGTGACGATGATGATCGTGGAGCCCCGAAGATGGAGATCAAAAGGAGCAAAATGATATTGGCCATATCATGTCACTTTTTGATTGCATGTGATGTTTATCATGTTTATGCATCTTATTTGCTTAGAACGACGGTAGTAAATAAGATGATCCCTCATTAAAATTTCAAGAAAGTGTTCCCCCTAACTGTGCACCGTTGCGGAAGTTCGTTGTTTCGAAGCACCATGTGATGATCGAGTGTGATAGATTCTAACGTTCACATACAATGGGTGTAAGCCAGATTTACACACGCGAAACACTTAGGTTGACTTGACGAGCCTAGCATGTACAGACATGGCCTCGGAACACAAGAGACCGAAAGGTCGAGCATGAGTCGTATAGTAGATATGATCAACATGAAGATGTTCACCGATGAAGACTAGTCCGTCTCACGTGATGATCGGACATGGCCTAGTTGACTCGGATCATGTAATCACTTAGATGACTAGAGGGATGTCTATTTGAGTGGGAGTTCATAAGATGAACTTAATTATCCTGAACATAGTCAAAATATTCTTGCAAATTATGTCGTAGCTCGCGCTTTAGTTCTACTATTTTAGATATGTTCCTAGAGAAAATTTAGTTGAAAGTTGATAGTAGCAATTATGCGGACTGGGTCCGTAAACTGAGGATTGTCCTCATTGCTTCGTAGAAGGCTTATGTCCTTAATGCACCGCTCGGTGTGCTGAACCTCGAACATCGTCTGTGGATGTTGCGAACATTTGACATACACGTTTTGATAACTACGTGATAGTTCAGTTAAACGGTTTAGAGATGAGGCACCAAAGACGATTTCGAAACATCGCGGAACATGTGAGATGTTTCGAGGGCTGAAATTGGGATTTCAGGCTCGTGCCCACGTCAAGAGGTATAAGACCTCTGACGATTTTCTTAGCCTGCAAACTAAGGGAGAAAATCTCAATCGTTGAGCTTGTGCTCAGATTGTCTGAGTGCAACAATCACTTAAATCAAGTGGGAGTTGATCTTCCAAATGAGATAGTGATGTTTCTCCAAAGTCATTGCCACCAAGCTGCTAGAGCTTCATGATGAACTACAACATATCAGGGATAGATATGATGATCCTTGAGATATTCGCGATGTTTGACACCACGAAAGTAGAAATCAAGAAGGAGCATCAATTGTTGATGGTTGGTAAAACCACTAGTTTCAAGAAGGGCAAGGGCAAGAAGGGATACTTCATGAAACGGCAAAACAGTTGCTGCTCTAGTGAAAACCCAAGGTTGAACCCAAACCTGAGACTAAGTGCTTCTATAATGAGAGGAACGGACACTAAAGCAGAACCACCCTAGATACTTAGTAGATAAGAAGGCAGGCAAGGTCGACGGAAGTATATTGGATATACATTATGTTAATGTGTACTTTACTAGTACTCCTAGTAGCACCAGGGTATTAGATACCGGTTTGGTTGCTAAGTGTTAGTAACTCGAAATAAAAGCTACGGAATAAATGGAGACTAGCTAAAGGTGAGTTGACGATATGTGTCGGAAGTATTTCCAAGGTTGATGTGATCAAGCATCACACGCTCCCTCTACCATCGAGATTGGTGTTAAACCTAAATAATTGTTATTTGGTGTTTGCGTTGAGCATAGACATGATTGGATTATGTCTATCGCAATACAGTTATTCATTTAAGGAGAATAATGGTTACTCTGTTTATTTGAATAATACCTTCAATGGTCTTGCACTTAAAATGAATGGTTTATTGAATCTCGATCATAGTGATACACATGTCATGCCAAAAGATGAAAGATAGTAATGTTAGTACCACCTACTTGTGGCACTGCCATGTAAGTCATATTGGTATAAAACGCATGAAGAAGCTCCATGTTAATGGATCTTTGGACTCACTCGTTTTTGAAAAGTTTGAGACATGCGAACCATGTCTATTGGTGTACATGCATGAAGAAACTCCATGCAAATGGACCGTTTGGACTCACGTGATTTTGAATCACTTGAGACATGCAAATCATACCACATGGGCAAGATGACTGAAAGCCTCGGTTTCAGTAAAATGGAACAAGAAAGCAACTTGTTGGAAGTAATACATTTTGATGTGTGCAGTCCAATGAGTGCTGAGGCACACGGTGGATATCATTATGTTCTTACTTCACGGATGATTTGAGTAGATATTGTATATTTGCTTGATGAAACTCAAGTCTGAATTATTGAATGGTTCAAGTAATTTCAGAGTGAAGTTGAAGGTCATCGTGGCAAGAGGATAAAATGTCTATGATATGATCATGGAGATGAGTATCTGAGTTACGAGCTTTGGCACACAATTAAGACATTGTGGAAATTGTTTCACAATTAATACCGCCTGGAACACCATAGTGTGATGGTGTGCCCGAACATCATAGTTGCACCCTATTGGATATGGTGCATACCATGATGTCTCTTATCGAATTACCACTATCGTTCATGGGTTAGGCATTAGAGACAACCACACTCACTTTAATAGGGCACCACGTAATTCTGTTGAGATGACACCGTTTGAACCATGGTTTGGAGAAACCTAAGTTGTCGTTTCTTAAAAGTTTGGGGCTATGACGCTTATCTAAAAAGTTTCAGGTTGATAAGCTCGAACCCAAAGCGGATAAAATGCATCTTCATAGGACACCCAAAACAGTTGGGTATTCCTCCTAATTCAGATCCGAAAGCAATAGGGATTGTTTCTTGAATCGGGTCCTTTCTCGAGGAAAAGTTTCTCTCGAAAGAATTGAGTGGGAGGATGGTGGAGACTTGATGAGGTTGTTGAACCATCACTTCAACTAGTGTGTAGCAGGGCACATGAAGTTGTTCCTGTGTCACCAACACCAATTGAAGTAGAAGCTTATGATAGTGATCATGAAACTTCGGATCAAGTCACTACCAAACCTCGTAGGTCGACGAGGATGCGTACTGCTTCAGAGTAGTACGTAATCCTGTCTTGGAGGTCATGTTGCTAGACAACAATGAACCTATGAACTATGGAGAAGCGATGGTAGGCCCGGATTCTGACGAATGGCTCGAGGCCATAAAATCTGAGAGAGGATCCATGACTTTGGAAGAAATACTTGATGGTCGTAAGGCCGTTGGGTAAAGATGGATTTTAAAAGGAAGACAGACAATGATGGTAAGTATCACCATTAAGAAAGCTCGACTTGTCGTTAAAGATGTTTTCCGACAAGTTCAAGGAGTTGACTACGGTGAGGCTTTCTCACTCGTAGCGATGCTAAGAGTCTGTTGGAATTGGATTAGCAATTACTGCATTATTTATGAAATCTTGCATATAGGATGTCAAAAAACATTGTTTCCTTGACAGTTTTCTTGAGGAAAGGTTGTATGTGATACAACCAGAAGGTTTTGACAATCCTGAAAGACGCTAACAAGTATGCAAAGCTCCAGCAGTCCTTCTAAGGACTGGAGTAAGCATCTCGGAGTTGGAATATACGCTTTGATAAGATGATCAAAGATTTTGGGTTTATACAAAGTTTATGAGAAACTTGTATTTCCAAAGAAGTGAGTGGGAGCACTATAGAATTTCTGATGAGTATATGGTGTTGACATATTGTTGATCAGAAATGATGTAGAATTTCTGGAAGGCATATAGGGTTGTTTGAAAGGTGTTTTTCAATATAAAACCTGGATTGAGATGCTTGAACATTGAGCATCAAGATCTATGAGGATAGATAAAAAACGCTAAATGGTACTTTCAAAGGAGCACAGACCTTGACATGATCTTGAAGGTGTTAAAGATGGATCAGTCAAAGAAGGAGTTCTTGCCTGAGTTGTAAGGTATGAAGTTAAGAGTTAAAGCTCGACCACGGCAAAAGAGAGAGAAAGGACGAAGGTCGTCCCCTATGCTTCAGACGTAGGCTCTATAGTATGCTATGCTGTGTACCGCACTGGAAGTGTGCCTTGCCATGAGTCAGTCAAGGGGTACAAGAATGATCCAGGAATGGATCATTGGACAGCGGTCAAAATTGTCCTTGGAGTAAATAAAGGACATATTTCTCGATTATGGAGGTGATAAAGAGTTTGGCGTAAAGGGTTACGTCGATGCAAGCTTTAACACCTGTCTCAATGACTCTAAGTAGCAAACCGGATACGTATAGTGGAGTGACCATTTGGAATAGCTCCAAGTGGAGCGTGGAAGCAGCATTTACAATATGACCTAGAGATTTGCGAAATACATACGGATCTGAATGTTGCAGACCCGTTGACTAAAACCTCTCTCACAAGCAAAACATGATCAAACCCCAGAACTCATTGAGTCTTAATCACATGGTGATGTGAACTAGTTTAGTGACACTAGTAAACTCTTTGGATGTTGGTCACATGGCGATGTGACCTGTCAATGTTAATCACATGGCAATGTGAACTAGATTATTGACTCTAGTGCAAGTGGGAGACTGTTGGAAATATACCCTAGAGGCAATAATAAATTAGTTATTATTATTATATTTCCTTGTTCATGATAATCGTTTATTATCCATGCTATAGTTGTATTGATAGGAAACTCAGATACATGTGTGGGTACATAGACAACACCATGTCCCTAGCAAGCCTCTAGTTGACTAGCTCGTTGATCAATAGATGGTTACGGTTTCCTGACCATGGACATTGGATGTCGTTGATAACGGGATCACATCATTAGGAGAATGATGTGATGGACAAGACCCAATCCTAAGCCTAGCACAAAGATCGTGTAGTTCGTATGCTAGAGCTTTTCTAATGTCAAGTATCATTTCCTTAGACCATGAGATTGTGCAACTCCCGGATACCGTAGGAATGCTTTGGGTGTACCAAACGTCACAACGTAACTGGGTGGCTATAAAGGTGCACTACGGGTATCTTTGAAAGTGTCTGTTGGGTTGGCACGACTCGAGACTGGGATTTGTCACTCCGTGTAACGGAGAGGTATCTCTGGGCCCACTCGGTAGGACATCATCATAATGTCCACAATGTGACCAAGGGGTTGATCACGGGATGATGTGTTACGAAACGAGTAAAGAGACTTGCCGGTAACGAGATTGAACAAGGTATCGGCATACTGACGATCGAATCTCGGGCAAGTACAATACTGCTAGACAAAGGGAATTGTATACGGGATTGATTGAGTCCTTGACATCGTGGTTCATCCGATGAGATCATCGTGGAACATGTGGGAGCCAACATGGGTATCCAGATCCCGCTGTTGGTTATTGACCGGAGAACGTCTCGGTCATGTCTGCATGGTTCCCGAACCCGTAGGATCTACACACTTAAGGTTCGATGACGCTAGGGTTATAGGGAATAGATATACGTGGTTACCGAATGTTGTTCGGAGTCCCGGATGATATCCCGGACGTCACGAGGAGGCCCGGAATGGTACGGAGGTGAAGATTGATATATTGGACGAAGGGTTTTGGAGTCCGGAAGTGTTTCGGAGGTACCGGGTGATGACCAGCATGACCGAAAGGTGTTTCGGGAGCCCCGACAAGTGTTGGGGGGCTTCATGGGCCAAGGGAAGGGGGCAAACCAGCCCACTAAGGGGCTGTGCGCCCCCCTCACCTATTCCCACGTGACCAGGGGGTTTGGGGCGCCCCATCTAGGGTTCCCACCTCCTGGCTTGGGGGCCAAGTCACCCAAAGGGGAGATCCCATCTGCCCTGGCCGCCGCCCCCCCTAGGGGAAACCCTAGGGCACCTCCCCCTCTCCCTTCCCCCTATATATAGTGGAGGTTTTGGGGCTGCCCAACACATGAGAACCTCTCCCTCTTGGCGCAGCCCTACCCCTCTCCCTCCTCGTCTCTTGCGGTGCTTGGCGAAGCCCTGCTGGAGTGCCATGCTCCTCCACCACCACCACGCCGTCGTGCTGCTGCTGGATGGAGTCTTCCCCAAATCTCCCTCTCCCCTTGCTGGATCAAGGCACGGGAGACGTCATCGGGCTGCACGTGTGTTGAACGCGGAGGCGCCATTGTTCGGTGCTTAGATCGGAATCAACCGCGATCTGAATCGCTACGAGTACGACTCCTTCATCCGCGTTCTTGCAACGCTTCCGCTTAGTGATCTACAAGGGTATGTAGATGCACTCTCCTTCCCCTTGTTGCTAGTTTCTCCATAGATAGATATTGGTGACTCGTAGGAAAATTTTGAATTTCTGCTACGTTCCCCAACACCTAGGCCCGGCTGGCACCACCGTATGACGCGTGCTGGTCTGGGCTCTCGAACGAGCCCTGCCACGCTGTGAACGGGGCACCATAGCCCATTCTCGCGGCGCTCCGCCGCCTCTGGTCGTCGCCGGCGGCTTAATGCCGGCCTAACCCTGTTAGGTTAGTGCTAATGACCCCGCCCAGCTAATTAAGTTAGGTTAGTATTGACTAAGCAAGGTTAGTTTAGTTAGAGGCTGACATGTGGGCCCCAACATCAAGTTTGACCTGGGCTGACATTGTTGACCTGATGACTTCACACAGACATCATGCTGACGCAGTAAGCATTCTGGATTATTTCTAATTCAAAAATGATTTCGAAATTTCAAAAAATGTTGCAAACTTGGAAAAATCATAGAAATTCAACCGTAACTCCAAATGAGATAAGTTATATATGAAAAACTATCAAAAAATCCAATCTATCTGTTTATGGCATTTACATGCATGTTTGAACAACTTATGCCTGATGATCAGGTCAAATCAATTAAATGACATTTAAATAACCACATGTGGAGTTTGAATTTGAACCTTGGGTTCAAACCAACTTCATTTAAATCATTGCTAGCTGCATTAGCTCAAATCACAGCATATTGCCATGTCACATTCATGCATCATATTGTTGCATTGCATTGATTGTGCTTCCTCTCTGTTGTCGGTAATTGTTCCCCCTCGGTAGACCTGGTTCTGACGATGAGTTTGATGACACCGATGAAGAATTATACTATCTTCAGAAGTGCCAGGCAAGCAAAAACCCCTTGTTCATTCCGATAAAATCGCACTCTCTCACTCCTGCTCTCTTTTACTGCATTAGGACAACAACGATTCAACTGTTACATGCTGCGGTAGTTGAACCCCTTTCCTCTGCATGACCTGTCATTGCCACAGTAAATAGATGAAACCCACTAGCATGAGTAGAAGTTGTTTGAGCCCTGATGTGCCTACTCATTCATGCTTGTTTTTCATGCCTTCTACTGCTTAGAGTTGAGTCAGGTCTGATTCATTAGGGATGAATTGGAATGTTGTGAAACATGTCCTACTGTTGAGAGCTAAGTGTGTGAACACAATTTGGTAAAGGTAGCGGTGAGAGGCCATATAGGAGTACATGGTGGGTTGTCTCATTGAAGCCGTCCTCGGGAACTGAGTTATGTGTTTGTGATCCATGAACAGTTACTACCACACATTGGGCTCCGGGCGCTCCAAGCTCTCTTGACTTCTTAATCACCCTTGTCCAGTGTCTAGGAGTTGCAAGTAGTTTCTGGTATTTGTAGTATGCTGGAGGCCATGGGCAGCGCTGACCCAAGGGGTGGGCTGTGATGCGGTAGGCACGTGGCCGGGTATGCCGGGCGCCCGTTTGGTGTCGCGGAACCCTGTACACATCGTTCGGGGCCGTATGTGGAAACCTTGGCCGAACTCCCTGCGGATGGAACCTGAATAGGCGATAAACCTGGACTAGAGACTTGAGTGTTTAGGTAGGTCGTGGCTGACACCCTCGCCAGGATTCCGCTTGAAGGTTGCCGATATACATGACGTGTACATGGTGGTAAGTGCCGAGAGCGTGTGTGAAGAATTACACCCCTGCAGGGTTAATATGATCTATTCGAATAGCCGAGTCCACGGTAAAGGACCTCTGGGTTGCCTATACAGTTCATAGACAAGTGAAAGTGGATACTCTAAAATGCGCAAGATAAGCGTGAGTGCTATGGATGGCGTTCTCGTAGGGAGACGGGAGCGGATCCATAGTGGTGTATTGATTTGGTGAATATGTGGACTCGTGTGCGCCACCTCAAAAGAGTTACTTGCAGTCGTAGTTCAGGATAGCCACCGAGTCAAAGCTAGCTTGCTGTAGTTAAACCCCACCATCCCTTTGTTGATAATGATGCATATGTAGTTAGTGTCTGGAGACATTTGTTTTCATGTCAGGTGTTCTTTGTCTTAGTTTGATTCTGATCTACTCCTATGTTAAGTGTCTTTGTTTGGTTTGATTTCTTGTGTTTGAGGGGAATCTGCCTGTTATTCAATCTATCTCTTCAATCTTCTTACTGGTTTCCTTCTCGGCCAATGGAACATCTATTGCTTCCTAATCTGGAACTGAACTAAACAGAAATCTTGGTCAAGTATTGGGAAAAGGAAAGAGGCCCTTTTCTTTTTCAAAACTAATTAGTTCTGATGTAGGTCTTGTTGGGTACATTTGTACTCACGTTTGCCTATTTTATGTTTTTGCAGAGAGACTTCAGTCTCGCTAGTAGTTTCGCGTGGGCTTCGACGTTTAACATTGTTACCTCAGCTACGATCTTGTGCCCTCGACAGGATCTGGTAGATGGTTAGGCTTCTCAGCCTTTTTCATTTGTAGATGTCTGTACTCAGACATGTTAAGCTTCCACGTGTGCTTTGACTTGTATGCTCTGAATGTTGGGTCATGAGACCCATGTTTGTAGTATCTAGCTCTTTGGAGCCTAATGAATAAATACTTGAGTTGTAGAGTCATGTTGTGATGCCATGTTGTATTTGCACATATCGAGCATATTATGTGTATGTTGTTGAAATGCTTGGTATGTGTGGGATCTGACTATCCAGTTGTTTATCCTTGGTAGCCTTTCTTACCGGGAAATGTCTCCTAGTGCTTTCATTGAGCCCTGGTAGCTTGCTACTGCTCCGGAACACTTAGGCTGGCCGGCATGTGTCCTTCTTCGTTCCTGTGTTTGTCCCTTTGGGGAAATGTCATGCAGTGTCTACCGGAGTCCTGCTAGCCTGCTACAGCCCGGATTCTCCGGAGTCCTGTTAGCCCAGCTGCTACAACCCAGATTCACTCGCTGATGACCGACACGTTCGTTGCTGGGTCATGTATGCCTGTCCCTGTAAGCTAGTGCCACTTTGGGTTCATGACTAGTCATGTCAGCCCGGGTTATTTGTCATATGGATGCTAGCGACACTATCATATACGTGAGCCGAAAGGCGCAAACAGTCCCGGGCCAGGTAAGGTGGCACCCGTGGGAATACCGTGCGTGAGGCCGCAAAGTGATATGATGTGTTACATGCTAGATCGGTGTGACTTAGGATCGGGGTCCTGACATGTACCGTGAAAAATACATATATTACTTTGCGTACCTCAAAGCCTCTTAGCTGGCTCATAAAAGCTTCATTCAACCCGCTTTTGGCGGATGAAATCCTCTCAACCACGGTACCCATTAAGGTACGATGCGCCTCTGAGATAGCCGCTTGCTCTAGAAGACCCATTAGTGTGTCCGGTCGTGCACCGGACAATCCCGGGCTCTTTCTATGGCTCTCCTTAGGGACCGAATACTCCGGACTTCGGGTGGCCGAAGACTTACCTTTTGGCCTTGGCGGATCAGGTGAAATCCTCCGTGACGACACCTCGGGGTCATCCGCCCCATGAGGTAGGGAGGCAGGAGGAGGCGTTTCGCTCTCCATCATCTCCGGAAGAAGATCCCTCGAAGACGAACTCTGTTGAGAAGGGCTACGAGACGGGCTTCGAGATATATGTCTCGGTTAGTATTCTCAGAGATAAAGTAGGATATATTTACTAAAGTACTTTTGATTCACTTACAGCTTGGTGGAGGGCTGGCCCGCTTGCGGGCGCTGTGCGTTAAGGACGCCGTCTGGGGCAGGGCCCCCTGGCGAGGGTTTCTTCCCTCGTTTGGAAACCTCCGCTTGCAAGTCTTCAGAGGCGGCCCTTTTCTTCCCGTGAGGGGAGGGGATTTTCGATTCACCTCCCTGATTATCCTCCTTCTTGGAGACATCAATTCCCCTAGTCTGGATGTATAATGTATGAAGCCTGCTCTCGGCTTCTCTATGCCTCCCTTCATCTTCTCCTGATGGCACTTGATAAGGTGCGCGCTCAAGCATCCTGGTTAGCACGGGATCCGGCGAGCCTTCGGGAAGAGGGGCCGAACACCTGATCCTCTCTGCCTTTCTTAGCCAATCCTGGCCGAGGGTAGTTTTCAGAATAATGTTATGACAAACATAAACAGCGTGTTCGGTTGAGGAGTTACTTACTTGGGTATCTGTACGATTGCAGTTCAGGCCCACATCCTCGATGGTGTCCGGACACTTTATTCGTGATCCAAAGAATAACCGATACATCCCTTTGAGCGTCATGCCAAAGAAGTGATGAATGGTTCGCGGTCCTTCTAGGTTGAACTCCCACATCCGGACGGGTCGAGGTTTGCATGGTAGGACCCGATGGACTAGCATTACTTGAATTATTTTAACGAGTGAGGGAGTCCTGGATAAGGGGGTATCCGGACAGCCGGACTATATACTTTGGCCGGACTGTTGGACTGTGAAGATACAAGATTAAAGACTTCGTCACGTGTTCGGATGGGACTCTCCTTGGCGTGGAAGGCAAGCTTGGCGATCCGAATTATAGATCTCCTTCTCTGTAACCGACTTTGTGTAACCCTAGCCCCCTCCGGTGTCTATATAAACCGGAGGGTTTAGTCCGTAGGACAACAACAATCATACCATAGGCTAGCTTCTAGGGTTTAGCCTCTCTGATCTCGTGGTAGATCAACTCTTGTAATACTCATATCATCAAGATCAATCAAGCAGGAAGTAGGGTATTACCTCCATCGAGAGGGCCCGAACCTGGGTAAACATCGTGTCCCCAGCCTCCTGTTACCATTAGCCTTAGACGCACAGTTCACGACCCCCTACCCGAGATCCGCCGGTTTTGACATCGACATTGGGGCTTTCATTGAGAGTTCCACTATGTCGTCGCGATAGGGCTTGATGGCTCGTCTCGTTGTCAAAGACAACATCACCTCCGGGGGAGCCCTGTCTCTAGGCCAAACTCTCCAGCTGGGCGGCTTCGTTATGACCGCCCGATCGGCTGTCGCGCCGATGATGACTTCTCAGGTCATTAAAAATAGCCTCCACGTTGATTTGGAATTTGCCAAACAGATGGACCCAATGGAGCTCTTCTCCCTCAATGAGCTCTTGGATCGCATCGCCACCCTGGGCGTCGCTACGGACTATGACCGGATTGGGCTTAAACCCGACCAAAGAGAGATTCACTCTCCACCAGTCACCCATGAGATAGCGGCAGTGGAAGAGCATCATCCTAATTCTCCCTCTACTTTGAGGACGAACTATGTCTGGATTTCCGAGCTCTCCGAGCTGGACACCTGCTCGTGGGAGGACATGACCCAGGCCCCGGACTTAGAATCGGGTGGCGGGCCGAAGAGATTGGGCAACGCCCCAGAATCCGAGTCGTTAAGCTCGGAAGCCTCTTTGCCCCTGGGTCCCAGATCGGGTCGGGGTTTGGATTCAAATCCACCAACCCAGCCAGGTTTATCCAATCTTTCACATATCAGACAAGAGCCCCAAGAAACAGTACATCATTACTGGGCTAGATTCCTCCTTGTGATAAATAGGGTCAAGGACTGTCGCGAGGCAGGTGCAATCTCCCTCTTTTGCAAAAATTGCACGGACAAAGGGATTCTCAATGCTATAAATCACTGTGACATAGTACACTTCACTGACTTAGCGGCCATAGTGCAAAAATACTGCGCGATGGAAAGCGCCTGGAAAACCCAAACAAGCTTCTGGGACAATCCGGCTCTAACCAAATCCTCTGTCCGAACTAAAAGGGTAAACTCTCGTAAGTCACCCGATTCGAGTACCAAACAAATAAACCCCTCCACAAGGCGCGGAACCGTATTGGAAGAATGGCTAAATGGGCCGTGCAAGATTCACAGCACACCGGATACTACGCCAACACATAGCCTTAGAGCATGTTGGATACTCCGACAGGTAGCAAAGAGCAGCGAGGATCTCCTCATAGAACATACAGCAGAGCAACATCCCGCCGGAGACAATAATACGGTATTTACAGTCTTCAAGACTTTCGCCTCAAATAATAGGAGCAAGCGAGCTCAGCGCAGCCTCGCAGAAGTTTGCCACATGGCAACAATAAATCCATGGAACGACACGACTATAACTTACAATGCCAGTGACGAACCTCAATTTCGAACAGTCCGAGCACCAGCTGCTTTGGTCCTTAGCCCAATCGTGGATGGCTTCAGGCTCACTAAAGTGCTCATGGACGGCGGAAGCGGACTAAACCTCATCTATGAGGAAACCCTTAACAAGATGGAAATTGATAAGAGCCGCATTGAGCGAAGCAGCACGACCTTCAGGGGAATCATACCTAGTCGGGAGGCACAATGCACGAGAAAAATCACACTGGATGTGGTATTCGGCACGCCGGAGAATTACAGGTCCGAAGAAATTACATTCCAAGTGGCCTTGTTCAGCAGCGGATACCACGCCCTCTTGGGGCGGGACGCATTCACGAGTTTTCATGCTATACCCCATTACGGGTACATGAAGCTCAAAATGCCAGGGCCCAATGAAATCACCACTCTAGCTAGTGATCCGGACTTCGCACTCCGTGCCAAAAATAAAACCGCCGCCCTCGCCCTGGAGGCATTATCAGAAGCCCTCGCGGCCGAAGAACTAACAACGCTGCGAGCAACAGTGGACAGAGACGACGTGATACTCGACAAGCGACCTAAATCCACCTCCTTCAAACCAGCGGATGAGATAGTCAAATTCTAGGTCCACCCAACGGACCCTTCGAAGACAGCTTCCATCAGGACATAGCTGAACCCCACAATAGACGCCGCACTGCGAGACTTCCTGTGTGAGAATTGGGATATCTTCACCTGGGATCCTTCAGACATGCCGGGCATCCCATGCAGGCTGGCTGAACACAGCCTCAATATACTAAAAGGATACAAGCCAGTCAATCAGACTCTTAGACGCTTCTCAGAGCCTAAGAGGCAAGCCCTGGGAGAAGAGCTAGCCAAGCTACTCGAGGCCGGATTCATCAGAGACATCAAACATCCGGATTGGCTAGCAAACTTGGTAATGGTACCAAAAAAGGACAAATCATGGCGCTTGTGTGTCGATTTCAAGGACCTCAATAAAGCTTGCCCTAAGGATCCCTTCCCACTCCCCCGCATTGATCAAATAATCGATGCCACCGCAGGACACGGCTCATTGTGTTTCCTCGGCGCATACTCCGGATACCATCAAATAAAGATGGCGGAGTCTGACCAGGCCGCAACAGCCTTCATCACTCCGTATGACCCCTTCTGTTTCAACACCATGCCCTTTGGGCTCAAAAACGCCGGCGCGACCTATCAACGCATGATTCAGACATGCCTGGAAAAACAAATCGGCAAGATAGTAGAAGCCTACATAGACGACGTGGTCATCAAAACAAGACACATCGAAACTTTAATAGATGACTTGAGGCTTACGTTCGATAATCTCCAAACATACGGCATCAAGCTCAACCCGGAGAAGTGTGTCTTCGGAGTACCCTCCGGAAAATTGCTCGGCTTCATCGTTTCCAATAGAGGAATTGAAGCCAATCCAGCAAAAATCCGAGCTCTGTCACAGTTGGCTATCCCAACAGACCTCAAGCAGATCCAGAAACTAACTGGATGTGTGGCTGCCTTAAGCCGCTTTATCTCTCGCTTAGGAGAAAAGGCACTACCTCTGTATCGCCTTCTTCGACGCACCAAACACTTCGAGTGGACAGATGCGGCCACGGACGGACTGGAAGAAATAAAGGCACTATTGGCCACAAACCCAGTCCTGACCACGCCAAACATTGGCGAACCCATGTTGTTATACATAGCCGCAACAAACCAAGTTGTGAGCGCAGTGCTCGTCGTCGAACGAGAGGCAGACGGACACAAGTTCCCGCTCCAAAAGCCGGTATATTACGTGTCCACTGTCCTCACTCCATGCAAATCTCGGTATCCACACTATCAAAAGATAGCGTACGCGGTCTTCATGGCATCCCGGAAACTACGACACTACTTTCAAGAGTGTTCAATCATGGTGACCTCCGAAGTACCACTCAATGACATAATAAATAACCGCGACGCAACAGGCCGAATTGCTAAATGGGCTATTGAGCTCCTTCCGTTCGACATAACATACAAACCACGGCGAGCCATTAACTTGCAAGTACTGGCTGACTTCGTCGCCAAATGGACAGAAGTCGAACTCCCTAAAGAGTATGGCGCGTACTCAAATTGGATCATGCATTTCGACGGCTCTAAAATGCTGGCCGGATTGGGAGCGGGTGTCGTCCTGACATCCCCCACCGGAGACACGGTGCAGTACGTCCTCCAAATATTATACACAGACTCCAACAATGCAGCCGAATACTAGGCTCTGTTGCATGGTCTTTGGATGGCAGTCTCCATGGGCATCCAACGCCTCAAAGTGCGCGGGGACTCGAACCTCGCAATATCTCAGGTAAATGGAGACTTTGACGCCAAGGACCCGAAAATGGCGGCCTACCGCAATGTCGTTCTCAAAATGGCATCTCGGTTCGAAGGGCTCGAATTCCACCATGTGGTCAGAGAAAATAACCAAGCGGCCGATATCCTCGCCTGCATCGGTGCTAAACGCGACCCCGTCCCACCTAATATCTTCCTAGAAAGGTTGTTCAAGCCGTCCGTGGCATGGGAAGGGGAGTCCGGCTCCGAACACAACCCCAGATTCTGAACCTTCTGACGTAATCGGAGGCTCTGCCATCGAAATAACACCTTCGGCCCACAAAGTAATGGCTGTCATCGCCCCGTGGACCGAGCCCTTCTTAGCCTACCTAAATAGGCAAGAGCTCGCAGAGGATCAAAATGAGGCACGTTGTACTGTGCGATGCTCTAAGGCCTACAAAGTCCATGAAGGAGAGCTCTACAAGAAAAGTGCCACCAGAGTGCTCCAACGATGCATCTCCGAAGAGGAAGGGCGGCAACTCTTAGGGGAAATCCATTCCAGACTAGGCGGGCACCACGCGGTAGCCCGAGCTCTCGTAAGCAAGGCCTTTCGAACAGGATTTTACTGGCCGACAGCCTGGGCGGACGCACAGGACCTTATCCAACATTGCGTTGGTTGTCAACTATTTTCCTATCAGAGCCATATGCCCCCTACCGCTCTCCAAACAATCCCCATAACTTGGCCCTTCGCGGTCTGGGGGTTGGATATGGTGGGACCCCTTAAAGGGGGAAGCCATAAGAAAAAATACTTATTGGTCATGGTGGACAAGTTCACCAAATGGATAGAAGCCAAGCCAGTTAAAACGGTCGAATCCGGACCAGTGATAGACTTCATATCGGAGGTTGTACACCGTTACGGTGTCCCCCACAGTATCATCACTGACAGTGGCTCGAATTTTACAGCCGAGGAGGTGAAAACCTGGTGCAGCAAAATGGGCATTAAGCTCGACTACGCCTCTGTCTATCACACCCAAACAAACGGTCAAGTCGAACGTGCAAATGGTCTTATCATGAGCGGTATTAAACCCAGACTAGTGCGATCCTTGAAGGAATCAGACACGCATTGGGTCGAGGAACTCGACTCCGTACTCTGGGGGCTGCGGACCACGCTGAATCGTACCACCGGATACACACCATTTTTTATGGTGTACGGCGCAGAAGCAGTGCTGCCCTGCGATATAATCCATGACTCACCTCGCGTGCGCATGTATGAAGAGAAGGAAGCCAAGCTAGATTGACAGGACAACTTAGATGCTTTGGAGGAGGAGCGTGATGTCGCTAAGGCTTGTTCCGCATTCTATCAGCAACAGGCTCGAAGGTATCAAAGCAGAGAAGTATGGGCCAAAACTTATAACATTGGCGAACTCGTTCTACGCCTCCCCGGGAAGAAGAAGGACAAGCTCAAACCCAAGTGGGAGGGTCCCTTCATCATTGATAAAGTTCTCACCGGAGGGGCGTACCGTCTGCGCAGTGCATCTAATAATAGACTCGAGCCGAACCCATGGAACGCGGCCAGACTCCGGAGATTCTATGCCTAGCGCCGAACCCAGTATTCGTCTCCTTAACTCCGCCTCTTCAATTATGTTCTCTTTCCTCCTTTCTCGCCCTTTTTTCCCTTTTTTTATATACAACCTTAAAATTGTACGAACGCCCTGAGCACTCCGGTCGCATTATGCGTGCACACTGTACCTGGGGGCTTCCTATTCGGAAGCTAAATATAACTACTTTAATGGCTTCTTGCCAGCCACATATGCATTTTTCTTTCCACATGTGCCTTTTCTTCACCATTATATGCATCGATATGACTTAAGTTTTGGCCATGCTGGGTTGTCTGGCTCTTGTATTTATGCCCTACGTTCCCGTTAATTCGGCTAGGGCATAAGGGGAGCACCTCTGCGATTGTTACTGCCGGTTGAGCCGGATGTGTACCTCAGACTGGGTGAAGCCGAAAGCTAGCGTTCTTAAGGGAATATGAGGTCGGTGAACAAAAGATGTTCTCATTCATTACAACAAAATACCCAGATGTTTTGTTTCCTGCGCTTCTGTCCACAGTTCGGACATGCACATTGATGCATGCGCACCCTGAGAAAGGAACCCCTAACGAAACTATTCTCTCTGGAAGATGTTTCTTACTATCCATGTAATATAACATAACTAGTTGGGTACTTGTCTGTTTAAACACTTATGACCCCTACGCCTGGTTTTACACGCATACCCCGGTTTTTCATAACTGTGTGGGTATTCGGATACACCCGGACTGTCGGATCCGGGGGCTGAAGCGAAAAGGTCCGCCATGACAAATGATTTTCAATCCGGCTAGGGAGTACATGAGCCCATTCAAATTACATAGTTATATAGACTGGTTGTACTCTTCCTCTATACCATCCAACAGGCTGTCTAGCTTACAATCCTGTTGGGAATACTTTGCAGCTAACGCTACTTGATCATATACCAGACTAACGGGTATCTCTTGTCCATCTGACCCATCCGGTCCGACTTCGGCCATATGGTTCGGGTCAGCCTTGGCGTATCGCGTCTTCACCATGGCCCAAGCTTCTCTCGCACCTTGCCGGCAAGCTGATATCTTCCATAATCGGAAGCGCTGCTGTGCTCCTTTGAGCATCTCTACAAGTTCGCTCATGCCTCCTAGCAGGGAAGTGGACGGCCACAAAGCATGGGCAATACCCTGCATCACCTGCCGGGCTCGTTCATGCAGTTGTGAAAGCTCTTGCAGCATATCGCCTGCGGAACCGGGCATCTCCTCTTCAGGGCGGCCCGTCAACATACCTGCAGACATAACTCTGTCAATACGCCTCCTCGCCGAACTATACTACAGTTCGCTCAAGCACTTACTATAAATGCCGCGTCGAAGCCTCCGGTTCTCCTTCACGGAGTCCGCAAGCTGAGCCCGAACATCTTTCAATTCGATGCTCAGTCGGAGATTAGCATCTTGCAGCTTATTCTTCTCCTGAATAGACTGCGTTAGCACGCGTTTGCCCGCCTTCAGCTGACTTTGCAGATGCAGCTCATTATCTCCCACAGTCTTCGGATTTCCTCCAGGATTGTCTGCCGAATCTTTCGTCAGATTTATAAACCATGCCGAACAAACAAACTGGTAGAAGGAAATTATTACCAGAAGAAGCCTTTTTGGATTCCTCTTATTCGGCTGCATTGGCCTTCATTTGGGCCTTACATTCCTCCAGCTCTTGAGACAACTGGGCATTCTTCTCTACAAGAACCTATGCATTTAATGATCCTTAAATTAGTTGTGCCAACTGTTTCAAGTCTCAGGGGCTACTACTACACATACTTATTAAATTCTCTTACCCGTATATCCTTCACATACTGGTCCGTTGCTCTGGCAAGTCCATCTTGAGCATCGCGGATATATGTGTGTCCGGAATTGAAGGCATTGAACGCCTCTTTGGAAAAAATACCACCGCGGAGTACGGCCCGTCGGCGCCGGTGATTCATGGCGCTCTCCACTTAAGAATTTGTGGCGGAAAGCATATCCGTATCCTCCGCAGGAAGACAGTCTGGCACTGTCCCCGCATCAGCCTCCGCCTGCAAATCCGGTCCAGGAATCCGGCTGCTAGAGGCGTGGCCGGTAGGGTCCCCGGACATAGTCCGGCGTTTCCTGACAGGACATAATTAAAGCCATCACGCCTCGACAAAAAGACCAAATAAACCACGGGGCAAGTTTAATGAATACCTCTGTGCCTGTGTCTCGCTCCTAACCACCTTCCTTTTAAGCCTACCTTGTCTAGGCGCCTCTTGCTAAGGGGCTCCCACGGGTTCCGCACGGTGTCCCGACTGCCGTTTCTATAAAAGTACGGCATGTGAGCATAAGGTACGGCAAAACGAAGGAATTCTTTCGAAAGGTTGGAACCCCGACATTACTTACATGCGACACGGGAAGCAGTCGAGGATAATCCGCGATGATGGCCACTAAAGAGCCGCCACTGCTCGCCTGGTAGAAAGTCCCATCGACGAATTCCACGGATATGTCCGGATCTTCTTCAAGTCCGGGGTCGAGAGCCCGACCGGGATCCTCTGGCTGCGGAGAGGGGTTGTTGAACTCTTTCACGGCCTTCCTTAGTTCCTGTTTTGAAATGGCAAGGTAAATAATTGAGACAAAGAAGGTAAGAACAGATAGAGTCGAGTAAAAGATGACAACTTACCCAGCTTCGGGGGTTATACATGGAAAATCCATCCCGCGGTTTAATGCGGAGGAACTCCTCTTCTTCTCCTTTGTACAATTCAGACAGTATCCTTGCCAAAGATGTGGCAGAGTCCGGACCTTTGCGACCGCAGCGGGAGGCATCGTCTTCTCCATTGAAGTGCCACATGGGTTTTCCCCTATATTGAAGTGGCTGCACTCCCCTTATTACGCATATTGACATAACTTCGATTATTGTCAATCCTGATTTGGCCAGGGTTTTTATCCGGCTCATCAGATAGAAGACTTCCCTGTTATCTTCCTCCTGGGGGTTCCGAGGGTGCCAGCTTTGGCGTTTCTTCAGCGCAGTATTGGTAAACTCAAGAAGGCCCGTCCGGACTGGGTCCGGAAGGGGAACATCATTGACATAAAACCACTCCGAGGGCCAGTCTTCGGATGCCTTCTTTGGAGTACCGGGCAGGTATCCGGTCTGCACGATGCGCCATATTTTGGCTCCGCCCACTTGATATATGGATCCCTCCTGGTTGCGGGGGACGAGGCAAAATAACCTCTTCCATAACTCGAAATGAGCTTCACAGCCCAGGAACATCTCGCAGAGGGCAACATAACCCGTGATGTGCAGTATGGAGGCGGGGGTAAGATTATGCAACTGGAGACCATAGAACTCCAGGAGCCCGCGGAGTAATGGGTGGATTGGAAACCCAACGCCTCTTAGCAGATATGGGACGAGGCATACTCGCTCCCCCCGAGATGGATTAGGGAATCTCTCCGCTTGCTCCCAGCCATTATAGGTGGCTAGTCCAGATCGGACGGGGACCATGTATGCGGGCGGAAGGAGCTCTTTGGTCTGCAGCTCTATTAGGTGGCTATGAGGGATGGAACACTTTTCCCAATCCCCTGGTTTTGAGCTAGGGGAGCGACGAGCAGGGCTGCAGAGACCGGTCATGATGGGATGGCCTCTTTTGGACGCGCTCTACGGAATGCGTGCTTGGGAGAAGGTGGTGTGATTTGGATCTGAGGATCCCCGCCTCCTCAAATAGACGGCTTACCTACGGGATTAGGGTGGAAAATATAAAAATGCCTCGGCCTCTCGCCTTCGATCGACACGTGGAGGTGGCCATTATTGAAGCATAGAAGCCGAGGAGTACAACCTTACTGGGAGGCCGGACACTATTCGTTGCGACAGGTGCACCAGATTTGGAGAAGAACCCGCCTTGCAATGCCGAAGACAATCTGCGGGCCGGACTCATTGTCATTGAAGCCTGGTTCGGGGGCTACTGAGGGAGTCTTGGATAAGGGGGTATCCGGACATTCGGACTATATACTTTGGCCGGACTGTTGGACTATGAAAATACAAGATTAAAGACTTTGTCCCGTGTCCGGATGGGACTCTCCTTGGCGTGGAAGGTAAGCTTGGCGATCCGGATTATAGATCTCCTTCTCTGTAACCGACTTTGTGTAACCCTAGCCCCCTCATGTCTATATAAACCGGAGGGTTTAGTTCATAGGACAACAACAATCATACCATAGGCTAGCTTCTAGGGTTTAGCCTCTCTGATCTCGTGGTAGATCAACTCTTGTAATACTCATATCATCAAGATCAATCAAGCAGGAAGTAGGGTATTACCTCCATCGAGAGGGCATGAACCTGGGTAAACATCGTGTCCCCAGCCTCCTGTTACCATTAGCCTTAGACGCACAGTTCGGGACCCCCTACCCGAGATTCGCCGGTTTTGACACCGACAACGAGGCTAACATCCCTCTTGAGAAGATCTCGGATGCGGCTTTGTAATGTCACCACATCATTCACTAGCCCCCAGTCCAGCCCTTTGTTGACCATGATGCCAGTTGAGGCGGAGGGCCCGGGCGGAAGGCGGGGGTGGCCGCCCACTTTGTACCTCGGGGCGCTGTGATGTAAAACCACTCCCGTTGCCATAGGTCGGACACCTCCGGGAAGGAACCCTTTGGCCATAGGGCCTCGGCACCTTTGCTTATTATAGCGCCTCCACACTCCGCTTGTCGCCCGACAATCATCTTCGGCTTCACATCAAAGGTCTTGAGCCACAAACCGAAGTGTGGGGTAATGCGGAGGAAGGCTTCACACACGATGATAAACGACGAGATGTGAAGGATGGAATCCGGAGCTAGATCGTGAAAATCTAGCCCGTAATATTGATCCATCATTTTCAAGAAAGACGTGATAAATACAAATAATATGAGGCAACCTCAATTCCATTTTTGTAGTTTTCTTATATCAACCAAACTAGTGATAAAATAAGAAACTAAATGATTCAATTGCAAGATCTAAAAACATACCTTCAAGCACTCACCTCCCCGGCAACGGTGCCAGAAAAGAGCTTGATGTCTACTACACAACTTATTCTTGTAGACTTGTGTTGGGACTCCAAGCGCACGGTTTTGTAGGACAATAGAAATTTTCCCTCAAGTGGATGACGTAAGGTTGATCAATCCGTGGGAGGCGAGGGTGAGGATGGTCTCCCTCAAACAACCTTGTAATCAAATACAACAAATATCTTGTGTCCCCAACACACAAATACAATGGTAAACTGCATAGGTGCACTAGTTCGGTGAAGAGATGGTGATACAAGTGTAGTATGGATAGTGGATATAGGTTTTTGTAATCTAAAAATATAAAAACAACAAGGTAGCAAGTGATAAAATAGAGCACAAACGGTATTTCAATGCTTAGAAATAAGGCCTAGGGTTCATACTTTCAGTAGTGGAATCTCTCAGCAGTGCTAACATAATTGAATCATATAACATTCCCTCAATGTGCGACAAAGAATCACTCCAAAGTTTTTATCTAGCAGAGAACATAAGATGAAATTGTTTGTAGGGTACGAAACCACCTCAAAGTTATTCTTTCCGATCAATCTATTGAGCTATTCCTGTAAGTGCCACAAACAACCCCAGAGTTCATAGTAAAATAACACCATATGATAAGCATCAAACAACTCTATTGTCACCTAGATACTCCAATGTCACCACAAGTTTCCGTGAGTCAATTATGCAATACACATCAAACAACTTCAGATTCATAATATTCATTCCAACACAAAGAACTTCCAAGAGTGCCCCAAGATTTCTACCAGAGAAAGTACGACGAAAACGTGCATCAACCCCAATGTCACCTCGGGAATCCATGAGTTCAGTGCAAAACATACATCAAGTGAATCAATATAATACCCATTGTCACCACGGGTATTCATATGCAAGACATACATCAACTGTTCTAAAATACATAAAAGTATTCAATCCGATAATAGTGAAACCTCAAATGTGAAAACTCAATTCATCACAACAAGATAGAGATGGGGGAAAACATCATATAATCCAACTATACTAACAAAGCTCGCGGGTACATCATGATCGTGCCAAATCAAGAACATGAGAGAGAGACCAAACACATAGCTACTTGTGCATACCCTAGCCTTGAGGGTGAACTACTCCCTCCTCATCATGGTGGCCGCTTGGATGATGAAGATGGCCTTCGGTGGTGATTTCCCGCTCCAGCAAGGTGCCAAAACATGGCTCCAAATAGTATTTTGAAGGTACAATGGCATGCAGCGACATAGTCAAAGTTCTAGGGTTATTTATGGTGGTTTCTCTATTTTTAGGATTTTTTGGCGTCGGTACCACGCGAAGATGGGCTACAAGGGGCCCATCAGGCACTAGGGCGAGTCCACCCCCTGGGTGCGCCCTAGTGCTTGTGGGGCCCTCGGGGCTCTTTCGTCCTTCCCATGAAGCTTCAGGGGTCTCTTTTGTTCAAAAAAGGTCATCAAAAAGTTTCGGCCCATTTTGAGAACTTTTATTTTTGCACAAAAAATAACACCACGGTAGTTTCGCTGAAAACAATGCCAGTCCGGGTTAGTTTCATTCAAAAGATACCAAAACCATATAGAATTGCTGTAAAGATGGCATGAATACTTCATAAATTATAGATACGTTGGAGAAGTATCAATAGTTTGCTTGTTTTATGGTTTCCATGGCTTATATTGGTCAATATAAATTGTGGAAATGATAAGGTACAGTAGGCATTCTATGAGAAAAATTATGAATCTTGTCTTGACAGTACCCAAGTGAATGATTTGCTCTTTATCATACTAACTGATCTCACAAAGTTCCGTTGAGTTTTGTGTAATTGAAGTTTTCAAGTTATGGGTGAGATATTGATATGAGGAGAATGAAGTGTGGAAAGACCATAATCTGGGGATGCCCAAGGAACCCCAAGGTAATATTCAAGGAAGACCCAAGCAACTAAGATTGGGGATGCCCCGGAAGGCATCCCCTTGTCTTCAACATTATCGGTAACCTTACTGGAGCTATATTTTTATTCGTCACATGATATGTGTTTTGCTTGGAGCATCATTTTATTTTGTTGATATTTGATTGTTTTTATTTAGAATAATGTTTTGTATCTTTTATTTTAAGAAAATTGTCAAGTATAGCCTTTACCATGCTCAATTTGCACATTCATGAGTTGTTGTTTCAAAACAGAAAGTTTTCCGTTATTGCATGAATTCTCTAGAAAAGTCACAGTGTGATAAAAGCTTGAGATTTTGATACAATATGCTATGATAAGTTTTCTATAGTGTGGTAAATTTGCAGAATTTTTTTAGTTAAATAAGTATGGATCCTTCTTCATCCTTTACAGATTGTTCTGTTTAGACAGGTTGTTGTTATGTTTGCATATGTATCCTTGTTTAATGATTCTATTCGAGGATAGGAGTATTAAATATGTAGGGGCATTTAGTATGCAATGTTAAATATTAATTTTAGTGATTTGTTACAGTAGAGAATGATAAGGTTTTGCACTGATTTATAATAACTTATCTCATGAGTTCTTGTTGAGTTTTGTGTGGATGAAGTTTTTAAGATTTAAGGAAACCGTGATATGAGAGGAATTAAGGAGACACACGAGCTCAAACTTGGGGATTCCCAAGACATCCCAAGTTAATATTCCAAGAAGTCTCAAGCATCTAAGCTTGGGGATGCTCCGGTAGGCATCCCACCTTTTTTCTTCATCAACTATCGATCAGTTTTGGTTGAGCCCAAGTTTTTTTTGCTTCTTCATAGGATATGTGCTATTATTGGAATGTCATTTTTTTGTTTTCTTTGTTGTTTGAGTAAAACACTTCAGACATGAAATTTTTAAATGAGAGAGAGTCCTCACATAGCTACCTATTTATTTAACTACTCATTTGATCTTTACTTATATTTTTTGGAGTAGTTTTTCGAATACTCTCATGCTCCAGTTATATTATTTTGAGAGTTGATGATATTGATGAAATTTTGCACAAGCTATGAAATTGGTCCTAATATGATGGATATTCAAGAGGGATATAATAAAAATCACATAGATCACTGAATATGATAAGTTTGATTCCTTGTAATAGTTTTGTGATATGAAGATGATAATATGTGAGTAATTGTGGTTTAGTAAGAATATTGGTGTTAAGGTTTGTGATTCTCTATGCATGCACGTAAAGTCAATAATTATGCAACAAAGTTATATCCTACTTACGGTGCATTATTCGGTGTTAGTTATGTTCAATGCATGTTTATGACCGTTTTCATTTTCTAGTTGGGCGCTTCTCAATCTATTTGCTAGCCTCCATTTGTACTAAGTGAGAAATGCTACTTGTGCATACAATTCCTAAAACCTAAAGTTATGCCAAATGAGCCCGCCATACCTACCTATATGCGGTATTTACATGTCGTTCCAAGTAAATTTGTATGTGCCAACTCTAATTATTCAAAACATTTTTCTGTTTTGTGTGCCCGTACCGCTCATGGGGCGGCAGGGGGTGGCTAATATCTTCCATGTTAGGTGGGTTATTCTCATTATGATTGTTTGTTCATTTGTCATTGCACGAGAAAGTGGCAAATAATAGGGATGCCCAGCCTCGAAATGAATTAAAATGAAAAAACTATAATAAATTCCTTGGAAAGTTGTTGGTATGGAGGGCACCCATGGATAATCTATCCATGGATTGTGAAAGAATAGTGGAAAGAGAATGAACTTTATTTTCTGTTTGGGAACCGCCTATAATGTGTCTGGCATGAAAGATGTTGGGAACTATCAGTCGTGTCGTTGACAGGAAAAGCATGCCTCTCAAAATAATTTTTTAACTCTATTTTAAACCTTGAGCTCTGGCACCTCTATAAATCTCTGCTTCCCTCTGCAAAGGGCATGCCTGTTTACTTCTATGCAATTTTTTATTTTTTATTTGAGTCTTCACTTTGTCTTATAAGCACCAACTCGAGAGCACTATTGTCAAACTTGTGCATTGGGTGTAGCTAATATTGAGTGTGTTACATGAATGGATCAATTTTTTAGTATGACAGACCAGGGATAACTTTCTTTAGTGTTGATATTTTGAAAGGCATGATTATTTGTTGGTATGCTTGAGTATTTATGTCAAACTATAGATTATTGTTTTGAATTATTTGAATCTCAATATTCATGCCACAAAATAAAGACTGAATGATGAATATGATAGGTAGCATTCCACATCAAAAATTCTGTTTTTAGTTTCTACTTTATCATGACGTGTTTTATGAGAAAGAGTTGTTGTTCTGATGCTAAGGAAAGTGATTAAAATTGTCATTAATCAAACTTCTACACTATGCTAGCATTCACAACTCAAAAATTATTTCTTTTATCATTTACCTACTTGAGGACGAGCATGAATTAAGCTTGTGGATGCTGATACGTCTCCAACGTATCTATAACTTATGAAGTATTCATGGCATGTTTACAACAATTCTAAATGGTTTTGGTAGGATTTGAATGGACCTAACCCTGGCTGACACAGTTTTCAGCAGAACTACCGTGGTGGTGTTTTTTGTGTAGAAATAAAAATTATCGGAATGGGATGAAACTTTTTGATGATTTTTTTGGAACAAAAGAGACCCGAAAGCTTTGTGGGAGGACCAGAAGAGCCCTGAGGTGCCCACGAGGCACGAGGCCGCGCCCAGGGCGGTGATGGTGCCGTGGTGCCTCGTGGGCCCATCTTGACGTGAGACTGACGCCAAAAACTCGTATAAATAGAGAAACCCCCAAAAATAACTATAGTTCTTTGACTCCACCGCCGCAAGTCTTTGTACCTTCGAAATACCATCTGGAGCCCAGTTCTAGCACCATGCCAGAGGGGGAAATCATCACCGGAGGCCATCTTCATCATCCTGGTGGCCACCATGAGTAGGAGGGAGTAGTTCACCCTCTAGGCTGGGGGTATGTACAAGTAGCTATGTGTTTGATCTCTCTCTCTCTCTCTCATGTTCTTGGTTTGGCACGATTTTGATGTACCATGAACTTTGTTAATATAGTTGGATCATATGGTGTTTCCCCCCTCTCTATCTTCTTGTGATGAATTGAGTTTTTACCTTTGAGGTTTTACTGTTATCGGATATAATACTTTTATGGATTTGAGAACAGTTGATGTATTTCTTGCATATGAATACCCGTGGTGGCAACGGGGTATTATATTGATTCACTTGATGTATGTTTTGGAATTCAACTCGCGGATTCCCGAGGTGGCATTGGCGTAATCTATGCATAGGGGTTGATCCATGTTTTCGTCCTACTTTCTTCGGTAGAAATCTTGGGGCACTCTTTGAAGTTCTTCGTGTTGGATTGAATATTATGAATCTGAAGTTGTTTGATGCGTATCGTATAATTGACTCACAGATACTTGTGGTGACATTGGAGTACCTAGGTGACATTAGAGTTATTTGATGCGTATCATATGGTGTTATTTTAGTACGAACTCTAGGGCTGTTCATGACACTTATGGGAATAGCTCAATAGATTGATAGGAAAGAATAACTTTGAGGTGAATTCATACGCTACAAACATTTTCCTCTTATGTTCTCCGCTAGATAACAACTTTGGCGTGATTCTTTGTGGCACATCGAGGGATTGTTATATGATTCAATTATGTTAGCACTGTTGAGAGATTGCACTAATGAAAGCATGGACCTCAGGCCTTATTTCTAAGCATTGCAATACTGTTTGTGCTCCGTTTTATCACTTGCTACCTTGTTGTTATATATTTTCAAATTACAAAAACCTATATCTACTATCCATACTACACTTGTATCACCATCTCTTCGCCGAGCCACTGCACCTATACATTTTTTCATTGTATTTGGTGTGGTGGGGACACGAGAGATTTGTTGTATTTGATTGCAGGGTTGTTTGAGAGAGACCATCTTCATCCTACACCTCCCACGGATTGATAAACCTTAGGTCATCTATTTGAGGGAAAATTGATATTGTTCTACAAAACTTTGTGCTTGAAGGCCCAACACGAGTCTAGAAGAATAAGTTGCATAGTAGAAATCACTATCCAACGTGACTCACCCAAAACGCACGGACTGCACCTGACGTTGAAATCCCGAAAACCAACACCAAACTGGGGGAGGGGAAGGTTTGGGGAGTCGTATGTCGACACGTCAGACTCAAAGACCCTTTAGCCACCCCAAAACCACTTTCCCACGATGTTCGCTCTAGAGCATTCAACTTGACGAACTATACGCCTACTCACATTTACGACTGACTTGACCGATGTGACAGTTGAGAAGCTCTCTTCGTCTGTCTGCATTCATGTCGTTGCGACCACCGGTAAGCCTAGTCCAACTGCAAACATTAAACCCCACTACTCCGTCTGCTCTCGCTATCTAAGACGACATACCACTTCCTAAAATCCTACCACTACGAGCCCTTCTCCCACCACCCGAGCCACCGTCCAACCGCCCATTCTCATCCCTTTGCACTGTTGTCCACCGTAGCCATGGTTGTATCTGCTTGTTCATGGTGGAGTAAGCTTTCACCAAGTCATGACGCCAAAATCACATTGGAGGTCCATGTCATGGACGTCCGAAGCGAGGACCGCATTGAGGCGCTATGAGCTCTCCGAATTCAAGCTAGGAGAAGGAGGAAGGTGACCCCATGACCATGGCGGAGATCGTGATGGAGGATGTGGCGACGAAGGAGGAGGAGCAGGCGCCCGCACCGATGAAGGAGCCGCCGCTGTCGGGGTCTAGCCCACTATAAAAGAGCATCACTACAACATGGTGCTGGATAAGGCAGGGAAGGAGGAGCAGGCGCCCGCGCTAGTGGAGGAGCCGTTAGAGCATCCACAGTGTGATGTTTTGCTGCCTCTAAGGCCATAAAGGCAGACGCTATACACTGTGAGAACAGCCTCTAAGCCAAATTTGCTAAGCATCAATGCTATGCTTGGAGGCAGCCTCCAACTCTGTCCATGCAATAAAATAATTCATTGGCCCTACATGTCATAGAAGAAGAGTATGCATGTGTCATGTCAAAGAGGTTGAAAAGGAGCCCCTTGGTAATCAATATATTATACATAGTGGGGACACCTTAGGGGCTGGTAATATTTGTTATACACTGCGGAATTTTGAGCTGACTCTAGCAGCAGGACGTGGGTCCCAGCTTGGAGGCAAGCCAGCCTCTAAACACTGTGGATGCCCTTAATGTTGCACGTTCATACCGCCGGACGCAGAGGGGAGCCCCCTGGCTCCATTCTCATATAGAAAACGAAATCAAAAGCTTAATCCCGTTCTTTCAGATCAATATATTCAGCTATCCCCCCTAAAAAAACCAGCTATTCGCGCCTTCCCCTTAAAAAAAAGCTATTCCCGCCCCGTCTGAGGAAAAAGAAGAAGTTATTCCCGCCCACGTTTTTGCGACCACAGCAGCAAATCAGGATCGTCCATGGAAACAGCATCGGACGCTTCATACCTTCCCACGTCACGGATCCGAGCCACCGAACCCTCCACCAATCAGCGCCCACACCTCTCCCTGTATAAACCCATCAGCCCCGCTCCTTCTTCCCGCACATCTCGTTCCAAATCTCCCAATCTTTCCCGCACAAACAAGCCTGCACATTCCCCCCTCCCTCGGAGCAGCGATGGCGCCCAAGGCGGAGAAGAAGCCGGCGGGGAAGAAGCCCGCGGAGGAGGAGCCCGCGACGGAGAAGGCCGAGAAGGCCCCCGCCGGGAAGAAGCCCAAGGCCGAGAAGCGGCTGCCGGCGGGCAAGACCGCCTCCAAGGAGGGCGGCGGCGAGAAGAGGGGCCGGAAGAAGGGCAAGAAGAGCGTGGAGACCTACAAGATCTACATCTTCAAGGTGCTCAAGCAGGTGCACCCCGACATCGGCATCTCCTCCAAGGCCATGTCCATCATGAACTCCTTCATCAACGACATCTTCGAGAAGCTCGCCGGGGAGGCCGCCAAGCTCGCCCGCTACAACAAGAAGCCCACCATCACCTCCCGGGAGATCCAGACCTCCGTCCGCCTCGTCCTCCCCGGGGAGCTCGCCAAGCACGCCGTCTCCGAGGGCACCAAGGCCGTCACCAAGTTCACCTCCTCTTAGATTCAGTCTCTGGCAGCTGTAGTTGGGTGCTGTTTACCTAGAATTAGCATTGCTCAATGGAAATTGGTGGAGTATTGTTTAGTTCGTAGTTGGTTTGGTGATGTTACCGTGTCATCATGGGACTGATCGATCTGAAATACTAGCAATGATCTGGTGCATCTTTTGGGAAGCCTCTGTTCTGAACTAGTTACTCGTTTGATGCATGTCCCAACTATCTGACTGTTCTCTGTCATGTGATCGTAGTTGATGTTATGTTTTTGTTACCATATGATTTTGCTTTTGGAGACTTGGAGAATCATATGCCAATTTGGCTGAAGAAACCAGTTTGTTTCCATTTATTGGACATTTTTTGAGAGCCAGCTGCATTGCAGGGATCAATCAGCAATCAGATATTCTGAAAAATAACAACGAATTTGACAGATTGGTACTCTTTGTGACACAAAGATACCAAATCTCTAAGGTAATGCTGGTGTTGCAGGCTATGTACACGGACAACAATGGCTAAACATCTATAGCTTCTGAAACTGTCTTTCATCATCATGCTCTGCTGACACTGCAGCAATTCAAAGATTGTTGAACTGCATTATTGCCTGGTGAGTGCTTCATTTTCCCCTTTCAAGTTACCTTCCTGATTTCGGTGGTCTGATATTGATTCCCGTAGGTGTATGGAGGCTATCCTGAAACCATGAAGAAAAAAGCCCGGCTCCTGTTTTCCATCGTTTACCTGAGATATTCTTGCAAACTGCTACTCCCTTTGTAAACTAATATAAGAGCGTTTAGATCACTAAAGTAGTGATCTAAACGCTCTTATATTAGTTTACAGAGGGAGTACATATTTCTGTACGTCAGAGATATAATGAGGCTGCACAGGCATGGTTTTCAAGATATAATGCCGATCTTTTATCATACTGCACCTGCCTGTGATCGGATGCTAATACATTGCATTGACATTCAGGTACTGAGTGTATGACCGACTGATCATTCTCAACCAACCAGCAGCTCAACACAGCCCTAGAGCAGTAAACGTACTACAGTCTACAGGGAGAACAGTTTCTAACACAGACTGGACTGCAGGACAGTAGCACATCAAAGGCTGTATTTCTTTTTCATTTCGTCCAGGTGGAAGGCAATCACCATTATATGAGAAGAAGGTAAAAGTAAGTAAATGATCTTTCCGTGTCTTACAGATGACAGCATGAGATTCCTACAAACGAAACAAGAAGATCACATCGAGGAAATTAACAGCAAGTTCACAATAAAGAAGGGGTTCTCAAGTATGCCTCCTATCAATATTTTAACATAAGACAACTTAGTTTGACAATGAATAACGAATCAACACCAACATGAATAATCCAATTATTTTTCTGGAGAATCCAAAACTTGAGGTCGGTGCCAAGGGAAAGTACATATATTGCCTCTGCTACTGCGCAAATACTTACCAAGAACAAGACCTCTCCCTATAAAAGGCAAAAGCTTTGGTCATTCGTAGTTTAAACATCCAAACAACAATTCTTCTCATGTGGCCTTTATATTTCCTATCAATATTTCAATGTAAGCCAACTTAGCCTGACAATGAATAACTGATCAACATCAACATGAATTATCCAGTTACTTTTCTGAGAATAAAAAAATTAAGATAAATGCACTGTAGATTTTAGAGACTATGATGCCTACTCATCCACAATGAACAAAAGTAAATCCAGCACACCAACATTCTACTTTTGACAGTCAATGGGAGGGCAGAATCTTACAAGCATGTTCTTGAGCTGTTCATGAGCAGTCATTGCTTCCAAAATCCTATCATTGGAAATTGATTCTTGTGATAGGTTGGATCCTGCAGACTGAAATTCATTTGAAAATAGCAACTTGGACATATGTTCATTATCAGCCTGTATGTCATATTTGTCCTTCTCCTTAGTTCCCGATGCAATCAAATTATATGTACAGAAGGACAAACTGATTCAAGACCTGTTATTCATGGTATCTCTAAAATTTCAGAAGAGATGGCATGCGCTATTGTAAAACATTAAGAAATGCAAATTAAATGTGAGATATGCTATTAATAACACCAGCCTGTTAACATCTTGGCATCTCTGTCCAATGGTCATACACTCTATGAGTCTCTTAATCATTAGTTACCAGAAGTATTCTGATAGCTAGTTTTAAGATAATATAGTTATGGAGCTCAACTAAAAAAATGATTTAAACAATACTTGGCACACAGATTGGATTCGCAGAGACATCAAAGGTTTGTATTTCTTTCTCCATAGTTGAGACAGGCAATGTTTCCCCCCTTCATCTAGGTGGAAGATATAGTCTTCATTATATCAGAACATGAACGTAATATTGAGTACATGGCCTTCTAGTTTCTTACAGATGACAGCATAAGCAAGCGAAACAAGACAATTCAACTATATAAATCATCGTCTTCAGCTGCTGCACCAGCGGATGCCAAGGGCAGCGAATGTGGCTAATATCAACACTTCTACCTTGCAAATTATTTCAGTTACTTTGCTGGAGAATCCAAAAATTGATATTGGTACATTGTATAGACACACTAAAGGTTCAGTTAATGCTAAACTAATTTGTCTGTGGAATTGTTCAGTAGAGTGCAACAAAAAAACAACAACCAAAGGGCAGTATAACAGAAGGTTTATTAGCAATGACGCTGAAAGTAATTGGACTAGTAAATTTAAAAGAAAAAAAAAGCATCACATACAATGATGCTAATAACCTTGATGCACAGGTCAATAGATATATCCTTGTCACACAGACTGGAATCGGGGACTAGGAAATGCTTTTTATAGGTGGATGATACAATCTTCAGTTTATATATCACAGAAAATTCAAAAAAAAAGTTTATATATCACAACATGCAGGTCTTCCCATTCTTACAGATGCCAGCATAGTACAAATAAGTACACCAAGGAAATTACTAAATAAGGCTAAGTTCATGGCACAGCAGACAATTTAACTGTACAAATCATCGTCTTCAGCTGCCCTGGCAGCGGATGCAAAAGGATCGGTTGCAGCGGTAGCACCCGCCATCGGCTGGTCAGGGAATCGGAACTCACTGCCAAAACCACGGGACTGCTGCAGCGTCTGAGCAAAGGCCTGGTATTTGCGAATATCAGCATCACTAACACTCCGGCGTGCATACCTCATGCTCTCCTCGAAGTGAGCAGCCTTGATCTCAGCGACCTCATCCACATCGTCTTCCTCCATGGCTTCAGGGTTTTCCTTCCGCCTCCTCTCCTTTTCCATGTCCTTTTCAATGTTCTCTCTGATGGCATATTTGCATGCACGCTGGCAGATTTCAGTGATATCTGCACCGCTGAACCCCTGTGTGTATTTGGCGAGAGCATTCAAGTCAACATCTTTGGCCACGGGAGACTTCCTGAGGCAGGCTCTGAAGATCTGGAGCCTGGATTCAACATCAGGCAGAGGAATGTAGATAAGCTGATCAAGGCGCCCAGGCCTAAGCAAGGCAGGGTCTATGATGTCTGGCCTGTTGGTAGCACCGATGATGAACACAGTTTTCTTGGCATTCATTCCGTCCATCTCGGTAAGAAGCTGATTCAGCACTCTATCGGCGGCACCTCCGGCATCACCAACACTGTTCCCTCTCTGAGTGGCAATTGAGTCAAGCTCATCAAAGAAGAGGACACATGGCGCCGACCCCCTAGCCTTGTCGAAAATCTCACGCACATTGGCCTCACTCTCACCAAACCACATGGTAAGCAGCTCCGGTCCTTTGATGCTGATAAAGTTAGCCTGGCACTCGTTAGCAATTGCCTTGGCCAACAAGGTCTTACCACAGCCCGGAGGTCCATAGAAGAGAACACCTTTCGACGGAGACATACCAAACTTCTCAAATTTCTCTGGATGCTCCACCGGATACTGGACGGTCTCCTGCAGCTCCCTTTTGACACCCTCCAGGCCACCAATATCCTCCCAAGAGACATTTGGAACTTCAACAACAGTTTCACGAAGAGCAGATGGGTTGCTTGTCCCTAGTGCAATCTTGAAATGGTCGTTCGTGACAGCCATGGAATTCAGTATCTCCGCATCAATGGTGTCATCCTCGAGGTCTATAACATCCATCTTCTCACGAATGCACTGGAGAGCAGCCTCAGTACAAAGGGCAGCGAGATCGGCACCGACATACCCATGAGTGTCCCTCGAAACATGCTCCAGCTCAACATCTTCAGCAAGCTTCATGTTTTTAGTGTGAATCCGGAGAACCTCAAGCCGTCCAACTTCATCAGGGACCCCAATGTCGATCTCCTGGTCAAACCTACCAAATCTTCTGAGAGCAGGGTCGATGCTATTTGGGCGGTTCGTAGCACCCATAACAATAACATGTGCACGTGATTTAAGCCCGTCCATAAGAGTGAGCAGCTGTGAAACAATACGCCTTTCGACTTCTCCGTTGGTCTTTTCTCTCTTTGGGGCTATGGAATCAATCTCATCGATGAAGATGATGGCCGGCGCGTTCTTCTCGGCCTCCTCAAACGCCTTTCTGAGGTTGCTCTCGCTTTCTCCGGCCAGCTTCGACATGATCTCCGGGCCATTGATCAGGAAGAAGAAGGCGCTTGTTTCATTAGCCACAGCTCTAGCAATGAGGGTCTTGCCAGTCCCAGGTGGCCCATACAGCAAGATGCCCTTTGGAGGCTTCACACCAATGGACTTGAAGAGCTGGGGATGGCGCAGTGGGAGCTCAACCAACTCTCTGATCTGGGCCATCTGCTTCCTGACTCCACCGACATCGTCGTAGCCGACGTCGTCCAGCTTCTCCTCATCCTCCCTCCTGACAGGCTCGCCATCGTAGAATATCTCCGTGTCAGGTGCGACGATGCAGTACTCTGCAGGGTCAGTCTCGATAACTTTGAACTCCACGCTTGTCATTCCGCCTCTCACAAGGAAAAGGTCCCCTTTTCTGACGGGTCGATAGGCTTCGAGAAAGTATGGTTTCAGGAAGGCATCGAACATGCTTCCGGTGATTCCTTCGACCGTGTCGTCGACGGGAAGTATGTGCACGCGATTCCCGAATTTGACGTCCGGGCACTGATGAACAGAGACGACGTCGCCGAGCCGGACCCTCAAGTTCTTCCTGACGACCTTGTTCATCCGGATCTTGGTCTTGTCGCATGTGTCGTCTGGAAGCATAATGCAGATCGTGTCTTTCCGCTTCTTGCCCTTGAGCAGGACGGTGTCGCCACAGAAGAGCTGCAGCCTGTCCATGGTGTCCGGGTGCAGAGCGACGGCGGAGTTCTCGTCGCCGGTGGCCTCAATAGAGGAGAAGGCAGGAAGGCACCAGAAGGGGACGCAGTCACCGCCCTAACTGTTGACCCATCAGAGACGCAGTTGATGATGGCGCAGCGGAGAAGACGACGGAAGAACAAGAGTTCAAATTCAGTCGTCATCGACCGTTTCACTCCCGTTACGACTGAGGGGGAATGTTAGAAGTATAATTATGTTTAAGTTAGAGATTAGGAGTTAGAGATAGAATTGGTTTAAACCATGTACAACTTGTCCCCTACTCCAAGTCTCTCTTCCTTCATTGTACCTGTATATATACCCCTACACGGGTCAGATCAATATAACACAATAATTCTATAGCCATCCTACAATTTCTACATGGTATTAGAGCGGTTTGTCTCATGACGCTGATCCTAGGAACCTTCCACCACACTTCCGCAGCGCGCCGCCCCCGGGGAGATTAATCCCCTCTCCCCGGGGGCGCGGCACCCGATCGAGCAAAGATCAGATCGTTCCATAGATTAGATCGATTCCATAGATTAGAACAATTCCAATTCGAAATTCTCTTAGATTGATTTTTCTTTCTTTAGCCACAAATAAATTCCTCTCCCCGACCCTCAAATCCGGTGAGATCAATCCAGCACAACACTCGTGCAACAGCGGAGCACACGCGGCAGGTCGCACGGTCCAGAAGAGCAGCCACCGGTTTCTGTCCAGGCGGCCCGACGGCGCATCTGCGCAAGCGCATCTTCATCGACCTCTGGCTCCGGCCGGCACGCCGGGGATATGTACAAGCGACAGGCAGCCCAGGCATACGATCTGTTTTTGATCTGCTTCGACACCCACCCATCGCGTCGACAAGTCGGACAGGGAGCAGATCGGTTCCCTTGGAGCCGGCACTTGCACTTCATCGGCAAGCACCTCCATCGACCCATGCAGCCATACATGCACTTGTATGGCATGCACAAAAACTGCACGTACGTGCTATATCTGGACTCGGGCTTGGTTTGGATTCGGCTAGCTTGAAGCCTTCAACGATGCAACTCCGAGGGCCCGGTTGCACGTGTCTACATCATCCAGACGCACGGCAACTCCGTGGCCGCTCGATCACGGGAGGGCATGCAGCTGGGCCTCATCAGCATCAGCTGTCTTCATCGACTTTGGACACATGCGCAGATCCCAGATGGATTCCAGCCGGTGCACATGATGGCCATCGCCGAAGCCGCGGCCTCGCCAAGGGACTCCACGCTGCAGCGCCAACCAGCTAGTTGTCCGCGTACGTCCACGAGCCGCTGCATCGAATGATCTGCACCAACCCTGCGCCGCATCATCAAGCTGTACGACTACGATCGGGCTACAAGCCAATATACTTCGTCGAGCACGTCTACAAGAAACGATCTCAACCTGCACCATCCACACGTCAGGCGGGTGTGAAACGAGATGCAATCTTGATCGACTTCTCCGGCGCGACACGACGTTGACACTTGGTCGCCGCGAGGGGCGCCTTCAAGCGACACATTATCGTCGACACGCTGCTGTGACGCCATCGCCGACACTTCATCGCCAAGGTCTTCATTAACGTCGTCTTCACCAACATCTTCATCAACACACCGCCGCCACCTTGTCCACAAGATGGACACCTAGCGTCCTCTAACAGAATTTTCTGCAAGACGCGACCACGACGACGGCAACGACCGCGTCACGATGATGGCATCGACCGCGTCATCCACGACGGCACGACTGCACCGACATGGCGTCACTATAGTGATGATCCCTACACGGCCATACGGTTTTGGCAAAACCGACGTGTGCTCGATGGGTTTCCTCCGGTCTTGGCAAAACTGGTGGACTCATCGCCGACGGCACCCTCTGACATCCGCAAGGTGCATCGTCCATGTCTGCAGCTCCGTCATAGCGTTTTTTTTGCGCCTCCGGCTTTGTGCGGCTTCATCATCCACGACGACCACACCATCGACCACGACTACCTCGACCAGGGCTACATCACCATGATCGGCTACCTCGACATTAATGGCTACCTCGACATTAATGGCTACGTCTGCAGCAACTCATCAGCAACAACTCCAGTCAACAGCGTCCGTCTCGTCACTTGCATCCACGACACTCCCGCTGTGACTGTGGGAGGGAATAGAGGAGAAGGCAGGAAGGCACCAGAAGGGGACGCAGTCACCGCCCTAACTGTTGACCCATCAGAGACGCAGTTGATGATGGCGCAGCGGAGAAGACGACGGAAGCACAAGAGTTCAAATTCAGTCGTCATCGACCGCTTCACTCCCGTTACAACTGAGGGGGAATGTTAGAAGTATAATTATGTTTAAGTTAGAGATTAGGTGTTAGAGATAGAATTGGTTTAAACCATGTACAACTTGTCCTCTACTCCAAGTCTCTCTTCCTTCATTGTACCTCTATATATACTCCTACACGGGTCAGATCAATACAACACAATAATTCTATAGCCATCCTACAATTTCTACAGCCTCGTCGACCACCAGCCGGTTCGGCGACTTCTTTCTCGCCAGAATCGCCATGGAGTAGTCCTTCTTCCCGCTCGCATCGGAGGAAGAGGGCTCGCTGTGGATCGCCATGGGACGCGGATTCGAGATGCTCGATTCGGCGCGCTAAGTTTCGTGGCGTCGTGGTGCGATGTGAGGAGGAACTCAAGGGGATCAGCTTACCTTTATAGCTTCGTCCTCCATGGAGTAGGGGATTGGTTCCGACTTCGTTCTCGAATCGAAGTTGCTGTACAAATCCGAGCTGAAAAGGAAGAGGAGTCGGGCTCTAGGCGGACTCGGCCTTTTTCAGCCTCAGCCATGGGAAGAGGTAGACTCGGCGGGAGACACAGAAGCGGTGGCCTATGAGAGCATCGCGGTAAAACTGCTTTTTAAGGCGCGCCCACCAGTTTCGCGGGCTTCAGCGGTGGCGGGAAACAAGCGCGCGGGGAAAACGATTGTGCGCCGGGGGAAAGGCGGCAGTTCGCGCGCTAGATTTGGGGCGCCGCTTCACGCGCGTCTATAAAACTGCAGTGCCATCTGCCGCTCTCTCTCGCTCTCTCCACTGCTTTCCCTCCTCGCCGCCGACACGCCACCACCGCGTCACCATGCCGCCTCGCCGCCAGGGAGGTTCAGGCTACCGTGGCGTCCGCGTGCGCCCGTCCGACACCTACTCCGCCTCAATTCAGTCATACGGCGGCGTGCGCCTCGGCCTCGGAACCTTCGACACTGCCCAGGATGGCACGCGCGTGTACGACGCTGCGGCGTGACGCCTCCGGCGGTCCCGTTGGGACATGAGCTTCACCGACGTGTCGACGCGGGAGCAGGCACATGAGTTGGCGCCTTTCCCGCGGCTTACCACTGACGAGGATCGTCGCAAACACCGGAGGTGGGAGCGCTGTCTTAGCCTGGCCGAGATGGACGAGGAAGCCATGGCGGTGTGGAGGCAACGCTTCCCACAAGACATCATCAACGAAGAACAGTTCTTCACTGAGAGGAGGGCGGAGAGGGAGGAGAGGAGGAAGGAGCAAGCCGCCTATCGCGAGGACAAGCGAACACGGAAGGCGGTCGCTAAATACAACATGGCGCTAGGAGATGCGTTGTCCTGGGACTCTCGCGACGAGCGGTTCCTTGACGCTTATGCTCAGACGTCGGAGGAGGACATCACCGAGGCAGAGTCTGAATCGGAGAACGAGTAGTAGTAGAACTATATATCGTTGGAGAAGCCGGTTTTATTTTGTATCGTAGAAGCATGCTATGTGGACGTAGTAGAACTATATATCGTTGGAGAAGCCAGTTTATTTTGTATCGTAGAAGCAGGCTATGTGGACGTAGTAGAACTATATATCGTTGGAGAAGCCTAGATGTACGCATTTTGTATCATAGAAGCAGACTATGTGC
The DNA here is from genome assembly GCF_018294505.1 of Triticum aestivum. Lineage (NCBI taxonomy): Eukaryota > Viridiplantae > Streptophyta > Magnoliopsida > Poales > Poaceae > Triticum > Triticum aestivum. The sequence continues at coordinate 350,555,632 of NC_057795.1, read as the reverse complement.
CAAACTATTTTTTGCGCGCTGCTGGAGCGGCGCGCGCGCGCTACATTTTAGCGCGGCTCTTGGAGCCAGCGCTGCAGGCCCCGCAAAACCAGGCAAAGCGCGCGCGACAAAGTAGCTTTTAGCGCGTGGCGCGTTGCGCGCCTGTTGGAGATGCTCTGATGAGTAGCATTGGCATTCTGGAGATTGTTTTGAGCCTAGGAGCTCTCTGAGGCCATTCGCATTCATAGACCTTCAATTCTAGGTGTTTTCAGCCGTCCAATAAAACTCTTACGTGATTGTGTGTGCACTTCTTGCTGGCTCTAAGTCTAGGCACATCATCTACAGGCGGGCTCATCAAACCCGCCTCAAATGGCCGGCCGTACGAACCGGTCAGTGATCAGTCACCGAGTGACCGGTCACAAAAAAGACCTAGACAGACGGCTTAAATGGTCCTGAAACGCTCGGGCTGATCGGTACCCCTTGTATTCAGCCCAAATGTAGGGCGGATATAGGGGCACCCGGGCGTGGGCATGCCCGGGCACGTCCACCACGTCAGATCCAGTCCATGCCGCTCCCTAGCGGCACCACATATATTCCTTCCCATCCGTTCGCCGGACCAACACCTAGTGATGTAGGGTAGAACCCTAGGAAGGACCTTTTCACACTTGGAGGGGGAAAATGGAGAGAAATCACAAGAACACAAGGATGAACACAAAGGGACAATCACTCCAACAATTCCCAATTACACATCCACTAGAGTAACAACACAAGATCCACAAGTCTCAAACACAATCAAAGGAGAGATACAATGGCAAAGTTCATCCCAAATCCAAAGGAAGAGGGGTCTTGGTGGTAGTCTTCTCCCAATGGAGGTCTTGAAATCCTCAAGGATTCTTCCCTAATGGGGTCTTGATCCTCAAAGAGGGAAGGTAATGGAGCAAAGCTCACCAAGATATCATCCAATACTTTGCTAACCCTAAACATGGCTCTAGGTACGAAATATATAGGCTTGGGGGTTGAAGGAGACGAAGGGAAGCCGAAGATCCAATCTCAGCCGGCCATCCCGGGAGGCCCGTGCGCACGGGGGTCCCGTGGGCACGGTACAGGCCCGTGCGCACGGGGTGCTCCAGCGCCGGGTTCCTGTGTAGTCCGTGGGCACGGGGTCTCTGGGGCCCGTGCGCACGTGGTCACCTGGGACATGCTGTTTTGCGGCTGCTGCACTCCTTCTTGATCCTTATAGCCTTGGGGTGGTTCTCCTTCTCCTTGGGGATGCTCCTGAGCTCCTTGGTGATGTTCCACTTCATACCTAAGGATGCATAGCATATTTTGGTGAGGTAGTATACATGTTCCATTTGTGTCCATATGCAAGTATAGTAGGAAGGAGTTCACCTCGGTTTCCAAAGCACGTGCTCTAGCTCTTGTCATGGGTCCTTGTGGGGGTGGATGTGTTGATGTAGAGTCCATGGGGATGATGGAAGGATGCTCCGCATCATCTCCCCTCCCTTCGAAAGGATCCGACCTCGGATCAAGATCTTCATCGCCATGGAAAGGCGAGAGGTCTTTGACGTTAAAGATGTCGCTCATGTTGTACTTGTGTCGTGGGAGTTCAATCTTGTAGGCATTGTTGTTGTAGCATGCGAGCACCTTGAATGGTCCATCGGCTCGAGGTAGTAGTTTGGACTTGCGTTCGTTGGGGAAGCGGTCCTTGCGAAGGTGTAGCCACACGAGATCACCTATGTTGAAGATCATGGGTTGTATGTTGACGTTGAGCTTGGTTGCTAGTCGATGTACGTGGCGCTCGATGATGTTTCTTGTATCTTCATGCATCTTCTTGATGTAGCTTGCTCATTCACTCGCATCCATGTTGGTGCGCTCTTGTAGAGGGAGAGGTAGGATGTCCAATGGGGACAACGGGTTGAAGCCGTAGACGACCTCGAAGGGGGACTTGCCGGTAGTCGAATGTCTTGCGCGGTTGTAGGCGTACTCGGTGATGGGTAGACACGCCTCCCACTCCTTGATGTTCTTCTTGATCAACACGCGAAGTAGAGTGGATAGTGTCCGGTTTGTCACCTTCGTTCGGCCGTCGGTTTGAGGATGGTATGCGGATGAGAACAATAGCTTCCTTCCAAGCTTGACACATAGAGCTTGAAATTCCTGCAAAAGAGATTGAAACACCAAAGGTAGCTCGTGAGTGGTGTTAGTTTTTGGTTCTCCATCCTTGCACACAAGGACAAAGTGCATCACACTCGATGGGTTCTCACACACTTCTCTCATCTCACTTTTGGTGGCAAATAGGATGAGGTTTTTCTCTCTAGGCGAAGAGGCGCTCAAGTTTGGCTTGTGGCTCTCACTCACTTTTGGGTGGGTCACTTTCTCATTCTTCTCTCTATGGTGGGTGGCTTGCTTTGCGGCTATTACTTGACTAGGAGACATAGGTCGTAGCACATATTCTTTTCCTTTCATCTTGAAGCTATAGTGATTGGTATGCCCATTGTGGACGACACCACGGTAGAATTGCCATGGCCGACCAAGAAGGAGGTGGCAAACGGTCATTGGGACCACATCACATTCCAAAGTGTCTTCATATGCACTGATTTTGAAGGATACTTGGACCGTATGCTCAACTCGTATATTGCCGGTGTCGCTTAGCCATTGAACCTTGTAGGGGTGCGGGTGCTTCCTCTTGACCAATTGAAGCTTGGAGCATAGTTCTTCGCTTGCCAAGTTGTGGCAACTACCTCCATCGATGATGACCTTGACGGAACTTCCATTGATGCCTGCCTTGGTGTGGAAGATATGGCATCGTTGGTCTTCTTCTTGTTGATGTTGAAGTGTCAAGACCTTGGAGACAACGAGAGCGAGGTTCGTATCTTCATCACAAAAGACTTGATCATCTTCATCCTTGTTCACGCACCGGTGCATGGCCACTTGCTCAATAGCTTCTATTTCATCTTCACTCATTGAGTCGTAGGTGCCATCGTCGTTGAGGAGCATGGTGCGCTTGTTGATGCATTGGAAGGACTTGTGGACTCGGCCGCCACATGTGAAGCACTTGAGTGAACTTGTCTTGACGGTCTCCTCGGTCGGAGTTGAGGAAGAAGCACGCGGCTTGTAGTTGCTTGTAGTAGGAGGAAGACGACTTGAACTTGACGAAGGATTCTTGTATGATGTCTTGTCGTCGTTTCTTGGAGAAGGCTTGGTTGACGTAGATGTTGGAGGAGTTGTTGAAGCTTGATTGTTGGAGAAGCCGTATGTCTTGGAGGAGTACTTGAAGTCATCTTGTACTTGACATTCCGCCTTGGTCGCTTGATGTACTAGCTCAATGAGGTTGGAATAGGGTTGGAAGTCGGCGATCTTCTTGATGGGGTGATTGAGTCCATTCAAGAATCGTGCCATTGTTTGCTCATCATCTTCCTTGACATTGGCTCGAATCATGGCTATTTCCATTTCCTTGTAGTATTCTTCAACACTCTTTGTTCCTTGCTTGAGGAGTTGTAGCTTCTTGAAGAGATCACGGTTGTAGTAGGTGGGCACAAATCGTGCTCTCATGACATCCTTCATTTGATCCCAAGTGGTGATTGGAGGGTCACCTCTTGCTTCTCGGCGCTCAAGGACTTGTTCCCACCATATGAGCACATAGTCTTGGAACTCAAGTGATGCCATTGCGATCTTCTTCTCTTCCTCATAGTTGTGCAAACGAAAGATTTTGTCGACCTTCAATGCCCATGAGAGATATTCTTCCGGATCATTGCTTCCATTGAACTTGGGCATTGTGAATTTGAGTTTTCCATATCGTTGCTCTTCATCTTGATAGCGGTTGCGATATCGCTCTTGCCTTGGAAAGTCCTCAAATGCTCGTTCCTCATGATGTCTATAACACCCACGATGCGGCTATATCTCCCACGTGTCGAAGCACGACTTAGAGGCATAACTGCATGGTGGTTTTGTCGCAAGAAGGTATCAGAGCATGGCATTATCAGAATTACGAAGGCACCTTCGCGAGCTTGATGCACTCACTACAGAGCATTTCATGATAAACTAAGCATACATCCATCAAGAAGACATGGCATAGAAGCTATACACGGCAAGAACAACATCATAGCATACACGGATCAACTACAACAACCTTGGCAAAATTGAATAACATGTAAACAATCTGCCAGGAAACATTTTGAAGCAAAAGTAGAGCACTAAAATGACATGCTAGACTACTCCATAATTGCAACCAGGGGCATGGATGGATAGATCATAACCATATGTTCAAAACATCCTTACTGAAGTATCTCAAAATATGCATGGATCTCTCTGTAGCATCATGTTTACATGGCATCAAAATAACAGCAGAACAGGGACTAAAATCAGCAATATCACGAAGCCTAGTTTGCATGCTTGTGCTAGTCACCACATTGATCACAAAAATACATGGTAAGCACCTCTGTAAAGATGACATGACATAGATCAAAACACATGTAGGGCTCAAGTACATATGATGCACACACAAATCATGGCAAAAATGACAAAAGTGCATGTTCTGATAAGAATCTGAAACTAACATTATGAAGCACTCTTCCAACAGCATTTCGGGCATCAAGATAGGCTTAAATGAAAATGATGCAATGAGATGAAATGATGTACTCGTCGAGACGAACAATTTGGTATGCTACACGCCAAAAACGGAGCCACAGGTGCAAAGTTGTGGTGCGACGAACATGCAACAAAATTTACTGACAGAAAAGACTTAGGGGATTTCGGGGGGAGAAGAAAGTCAACCTTCTTAGATCCGATCTGGATCCGGCTGCATGGAAGCCGAGGCGGCCGGAGGCTCGCCAGAGAGGACGGCTGGAGGAGGACGGAGAGGCTGCCGGGGCGAGGCGGCGGCCGGGACGGCGGGCGACGGCGTCGGTGCGCCGGGGCGGCCGCGGGACGACGGCGGAGGCGCGGGCGGGACGGCCGCGGCGGCGTGGGGCCGAGCGGAGGCGGCGGACATCAATCGGCGGCGGGGGCGGCGGCCGGGCGGCCGGACGGCGAGGCCGGGCGCGGCCGAGCGGCGCGGGCGGCCAGACGGCGAGGCGGCCGGCGGCGGCTGGCGGCGCGCGCGGGACGAGGCCGGGCGGGGTCCCGCGTGGGGCGGCGCTGCGGAGGCGGGCCGGGAGGGCCGGCTGCGGGCTCGGCGGGCTGGGGCGGCGCGCGGTGGCCGGGTGCCACGTGTCGCGCCCTGGTTCGCCGGGCGGCGGCGGCGCGGACGCGTCCGGCGCGGTCCGGACGTGTCCGGTGGCGCTAGGGAAGCGGAAGCTAGGGTTTGCCCGAAAATTTCGGGGATGGGCACATATTTGTAGGTAGAGGGAGCTAGGAGTGTCCAAATGAGGTGCGGTTTTCGCCCACACGATCGTGATCCAACGACGGAGAGCATGGAAGTGACTTAGATGGGTTATTGGGATGTTTTGGAGGGGTGTTGGGCTGCAACTCAAAAGAGGCCTTTGCGGTTATGCGGTTAACCGTTGGAGTACCAAACGAGTTCCAAATGACCCGAAACTTGACAGGCGGTCTACCGGTGCTATACCAGGGCCACTTGGCAAGGCTTGGTCCATTCCAAGAACGTTCAACACCCGCACACGAAAAGAGACAAGAGGGGTGCGCCGGTGCATGTGGGAGTGTCGGATTGCAAAACGGACAACGGGGAAAATGCTCGGATGCGTGAGACGAACACGTATGCAAAATGAGATGCACATGATGACATGATATGATATGCATGACATTATTAAAATGCAAAACAAAAGACAAAAACCCAACCATGGAGGGAATAACATATCACATAGCCGAAAATGGCAAGAGTTGGAGTTACAAAGATGGAAAGTTACATCCGGGGTGTTACAACACTCCACCACTACAAGAAGATCTCGTCCCGAGATCTAGGACTGAAAGAACTCCGGATATTCGGAACGGAGGTGATCCTCGCGCTCCCAGGTGGCTTCTCGGTCGGAATGGTGTGACCACTTCACTTTCAGGAATTTGATTGACTTGTTGCGAGTCTTGCACTCGGTTTCTTCAAGAATAGCAACGGGGTGCTCATGATAAGAGAGATCTTCTTGGAGGTCAATCTCTTCGAAGTTGATAGTGCGCTCAGGAGTCTTGAAGCACTTGCGAAGCTGTGACACGTGAAACACATCGTGCACGTTTGCGAAGTTGGATGGAAGCTCAAGTTGATAGGCGAGATCGCCTCTTTTGCTAATGATCTTGAAAGGACCCACGTATCTAGGGGCAAGCTTCCCTTTGATACTGAAGCGACGAGTGCCTTTCATTGGAGAGACGCGGAGGTAGACATGGTCTCCGATTTCAAAAGCCAAGTCACGGTGCTTGCTATCATAGTAACTCTTTTGGCGCGATTGCGCGGCTTTGAGATTCTCACGAATGACTTTGCACATTTCTTCGGCTTCTGTGATCAAGTCATTGCCAAGAAGTTGGCGTTCACCTGTCTCAGACCAATTGAGAGGAGTACGGCACTTTCTGCCATAGAGAATTTCGAATGGGGCCTTGCCCGAACTCGCTTGGAAGATGTTGTTATAGGAGAACTCGGCATATGGAAGACAATCTTCCCACTTCATACCGAAAGAGATGACACAAGCCCTAAGCATATCTTCAAGGATTTGATTGACTCGCTCGACTTGGCCACTTGTTTGAGGATGGAAAGCTGTGCTGAAACGAATGTTGGAGCCCATGGCCTTCTGAAAGGAGTCCCAGAACTTAGAAGTGAAGATGCTTCCATGATCTGAAGATATCAATTGTGGAATGCCGTGCAAGGAGACAATTCTGGAGGTGTATAGCTCTGCCAACTGAGCTGCTGTGATAGATTCTTTGATAGGAAGAAAATGAGCCACTTTGGTAAGCTTGTCAATGACAACGAATATAGCATCATTTCCACGCTTGGACTTAGGAAAACCAGTCACGAAGTCCATCTTGATATGGTCAAACTTCCATTCCGGAATAGCAAGAGGTTGGAGGAGACCAGTTGGTCGTTGGTGTTCTGCTTTCACCCTTTGGCAGACATCACATTCATTCATGAATTGAGCAATTTCTCGCTTCATTCGAGTCCACCAATACGACTGCTTGAGGTCATGGTACATCTTTGTACTTCCACGATGAATGGATAGGAGGGAATTGTGTGCCTCATTCATGATGACTTTTCTCAGATCACCTTTAGGAACCACAATTCAAACAAGTATGGTGAAAGTGCAAAAAATATCAGGTTGGACATGGCATAAACAGCATCACGAAGCAATGTTCAGAGCAAGTTATCAACATGCTATAGAAACTTATAATAGCAAAACAAGGCATGGCATGAATCTACTCAAAGCATAGATCAAAAGTCCCTTAGTGACCATGAGCCAAAAAGGACCCGAAGATATGATGGCACCCATGTAAACATAGCAAGTTTCGTTAACAGATTCAGCAAACAGAGCATCCGTTTCCGGTGATCTTCATATCGATTTCAACCGAAATCATCTCATCTTTCCAGCGGCATACTTGGTTTGCCAAGTTGATGCCTTGTTCATCCTTTTTCCTCCCGAAGCACGCATAAGCATTGCATATCACATCTCGCATATCATGACATGTATTGCATCATGTTGCTTGTGCATTGCACCGTGATTTATTGTGGTTCCTTTGCTTTTGTTCTTGCTTTGGGTAGAGCCGGGAGACGAGTACGTGCATGAGGAACCTGTTGAGAACGCTTACGAGGATCAAGCCTTCGACAACTCTGAGAACCTTGCAGGCAAGATGACCATACCTTTGATATCACTTCTATCTTTGTTTTGCTAGTTGCTCGTTCTATCGCTATGTTAGCTCTACCTGCCACTGTTTATCATGCCTCCTTATTGCCATGTCAAACCTCTAACCATCCTGTCCTAGCAAACCGTTGTTTGGCTATGTCACCGCTTTTGCTCAACCCCTCTTATAGCGTTGCTAGTTGCAGGTGAAGATGAAGTTTGTTCCTGGTCAGAACATGGATATTTTGGGATATCACAATATCTCCTATTTAATTAATGCACCTTATATACTTGGTAAAGGGTGGAAGGCTCGGCCTTATGCCTGGTGACTTGTTCCACTCTTGCCGCCCTAGTTTCCGTCATACCAGTGTTATGTTCCTTGATTTTGCGTTCCTTACATGGTTGGGTCATTTATGGGACCCCCTTGACAGTTCGCTTTGAATAAAACTCCTCCAGCAAGGCCCAAACTTGGTTTTACCATTTGCCACCTAAGCCTTTTTCCCTTGGGTTTTCGTGAGCCCGAGGGTCATCTTTATTTCCCCCCCGGACCAGTGCTCCTTCGAGTGTTGGCCCGAACTGAGCTGCCTGCGGGGCCACTTCGGGGAAACTCGAAGTCTGGTTTTACTCGTAGCTAGTCTCATCCGGTGTTGCCCTGAGAACGAGATATGTGCAGCTCCTATCGGGATTTGTCGGCGCATCAGGCGGCTTTGCTGGTCTTGTTTTACCATTGTCGAAATATCTTGCGAACCAGGATTCCGAGGCTGATCGGGTCTTCCCGGGAGAAGGTATATCCTTCGTTGACCGTGAGAGCTTGTGATGGGCTAAGTTGGGACACCCCTACAGGGTATTTTATCTTTCGAAAGTCATGCCCGCGGTTATGAGGCAGATGGGAATTTGTTAATGTCCGGTTGTAGATAACTTGACACTTGATTTCTTTAAAATGCATCAACAGCGTGTGTAGCTGTGATGGTCTCTTCTCGGCGGAGTCCGGGAAGTGAACACGGTTTGAGTTATGCTTGACATAAGTAGTTTCAGGATCACTTCTTGATCACTTCTAGCTTCTCGACCGTTGCGTTGCTTCTCTTCTCGCTCTCACTTGCGTATGTTAGCCACCATATATGCTTAGTGCTTGCTGCAGCTCCACCATATTACCCCTTTTCCTACCTATGAGCTTAAATAGTCTTGATCTCGCGGGTGCGAGATTGCTGAGTCCCCGTGGCTCACAGATTCTACCAAAACAGATGCAGGTGCCGAGGATACCAGCGCAGATGGCGCAACCGAGCTCAAGTGGGAGTTTGATGAGGCCCTTGGTCGTTACTATGTATCGTTTCCAGATGATCAGTAGAGGAGCCCAGTCGGGACGATCGGGGATCTAGCATTTGGGGTTGTCTTCTTTTCATTTGGATTTGACCGTAGCCGGTCTATGAGTGTATTTTGAATGATGTATGACCTTAATTATGTATTGTGTGAAGTGGCGATTGTAAGCTAACTCTCTTTATCCCATTCTTGTTCATTACATGGGATTGTGTGAAGATGACCCTTCTTGCGACAAAACCACCATGCGGTTATGCCTCTAAGTCGTGCTTCGACACGTGGGAGATATAGCCGCATCGTGGGTGTTATAATGTCGCTCTTGGTGTGGATGAGGGTCTTGAAGCACTTGTTCCACTTGGTGTCGCTCTTGTTGCACTTGAGGTTGATGTGGAGCTTGACGAACTTGGGGAGGAGCTTGAGAAACTTGACGGTGCACACATGGTTGATAGTTCCTCTCTTGTATTTCTTCTCGAAGGGCTTCCTCTTGATTCCGCTGTTCGCGATTGCGGTTGGCGATGGCTCGACTTGATTCTTGAAGGGCACGTTCTGCCTCAATAGCTTGTGCTTCTCGTTGTTGTTGTTGAAGACGTTGAGCCTCGGCGTCTTGTTTCTCTTGGTGTAGACGCGCTCGTTCTTCTTCTTCTTGACGACGAAGATGTTGTCGTTCTTGAGCTTGAGCAAAAGCGACTTGATTTGCTTGAGGACGAGGGACTTGTTCATCAACTTGCTCTTGGGAATGTTTGTCGTGTAGTGGATCTCGAGATGCATGATGGTCTTGACGCGCGGCTCGTCAAAGAATGGTCGATGATGGTGTACTTGAGCCGGAGGAGGTGTCGTCGGAGTGTCGACTTGAATGGCTCCGTCTTGAGTAGGAAGAAGTTGAAGGATGCCGGTTGACCAACAGAGCTCGGATCTCATCCATTCTTGCATCGTTCTCTTGCTTGTGCGCGTCGAGATTGTTGTCGAAGTAGTCACGTGTTCGTTGCTCGGAGAGTCGTAAGTCGGTGGCGAGGTTGTCATGCGGTCGTTAATGGCTTGTTGCTCTTGATGTAGAGCTCGTTGTGCACCAAAGAGGTGGCTCTTGGTGATGAAGGATGACATGTCATCGTCTTGCTCGATGAAGAGTGGGTTGGTAGAGGAGCTTGGCCTATCCATCATAAGAAAGTGGTGGTGAGAAGGAAAATGAGAGAACAAAACCAAAGTTACCTTTTCCGAAGATTGTGGATGTAACAAGTACGATCCCACGTGATGTTACAATAGGGGAATTGGTACCGGGAATTGTTTCTCACACCTACAAGTAAATGGTCTATGGAGGAGCTTGGTTAGGAAAGACACAAATAATTCAAGCAAATGTTAGTCGAGATGTTGATAAAGTTGAGAAGATTCACAAATGGCAAATAAGACAAATAGATTAACCTCCCAATATAACACGAGGAACACACACACGGAAGATAAATGGGATCCGCACAACCAAGGAATGAGCTCGAAGATATCGAAACACGGGAAAAGCTCTTGTCGTACGGATACTAGAGAGACGCTAGCTCGATTGCACTAATGGGCTAGATACGCTAGTGCACCAACCTAATAGAGAATCTACTCGTCTCACTATCCCAAGTATGCATATGTATGTGGTGACCAAGATGATGCACAAATGCGAAGGCTCGATGCTATTGCTTATAAGCTCTTTGCTTCTCTTATCTTTTGCTTAAAAGCTTTTTATCTCCTCTTTTTTTTCTTTTTTTTTCTTTTTCACTATGCCACGATGCTTGATATGCGAGCCACACAACGAGATAACAAGTAGTAGATGCACGGGATGGACGGAACACTAAATGGTGCACTAAGACGTGGCCCGACAATACTCAACAAGCTAGTCTCGATGGGTAAGCTACGCAAAATGGCTCAAAGCTATCAAGTTAATGGCAAGGGAGTACAAAGTGTCGTCGAGGTTTTTTTACCGTCCTTGCTTACGGTCGAAGATGATCTTGTCGAAGTCAAAGTGTTGTCCGAGTCAATGATTGGTGGCGATGATGTTACCAAGTTGCGCCTAAGTAGCCGAAACACCTTAGGACACAAGAGAAATCGCAACCGAACACTCAACAAACACGTGGAATGGTGCGGAAGAACACGAGGGATGGTGGTGAAACAAAAATAAGAAAAACAGAAAATGGCCGAAAGTTTCTGGATGGCCCGTGCGCACGGGGTAAGTGAGGCCCGTGTGCATGGGGTCCCGTGTGCACGGGGTCCCGATGGCCCGTGTGCACGGGGTCTCCCGAGAGCGGATGAACTTCTATGATTTCGTGGAGATTGCGAGTTTTTGGCCAAATTCCAGTGGGGGATGGGTGGGGATGATGGTGGAGGGGTAGATCCACTTGTCAAACACCAAATTCGTGGATCAAATCAACCAAATCTCACAAGATCAACAAATTGCAAGAAAAATTTTTGGGGGTTATTTTTGGTGGGGATTTTCGGATTAGGACAAAAAACAACAAAATCAAGCTAGAAAGTGGAAGGTAGGGACTCCAAGATGTGAATCAACCTGGCTCATGATACCATATGATGTAGGGTAGAACCCTAGGAAGGACCTTTTCACACTTGGAGGGGGAAAATGGAGAGAAATCACAAGAACACAAGGATGAACACAAAGGGACAATCACTCCAACAATTCCCAATTACACATCCACTAGAGTAACAACACAAGATCCACAAGTCTCAAACACAATCAAAGGAAAGATACAATGGCAAAGTTCATCCCAAATCCAAAGGAAGAGGGGTCTTGGTGGTAGTCTTCTCCCAATGGAGGTCTTGAAATCCTCAAGGATTCTTCCCTAATGGGGTCTTGATCCTCAAAGAGGGAAGGTAATGGAGCAAAGCTCACCAAGATATCATCCAATACTTTGCTAACCCTAAACATGGCTCTAGGTACGAAATATATAGGCTTGGGGTCGAAGGAGACGAAGGGAAGCCGAAGATCCAATCTCAGCCGGCCATCCTGGGAGGCCCGTGCGCACGGGGTAAGTTGGGCCCGTGCGCACGGGGGTCCTGTGGGCACAGTACAGGCCCGTGCGCATGGGGTGCTCCAGCGTCGGGTTCCTGTGTAGTCCGTTGGCACGGGGTCTCTGGGGCCCGTGCGCACGGGGTCACCTGGGACATGCTGTTTTGCGGCTGCTGCACTCCTTCTTGATCCTTATGGCCTTGTGGTGGTTCTCCTTCTCCTTGGGGATGCTCCTGAGCTCCTTGGTGATGTTCCACTTCATACCTAAGGATGCATAGCATATTTTGGTGAGGTAGTATACATGTTCCATTTGTGTCCATATGCAAGTATAGTAGGAAGGATTTCACCCCGGTTTCCAAAGCACGTGCTCTAGCTCTTGTCATGGGTCCTTGTGGGGGTGGATGTGTTGATGTAGAGTCCATGGGGATGATGGAAGGATGCTCCACATCACCTAGCCACTTCACTCAACTCCTGTCCGTCACCCAAGCTCCCGTCTGGCGACCTCCGGCCTTCTCCGGCATGAAGGGCAGCGGATTCGAGTTCTACACCTCCAGATCAATCGACCCTAAACTCATCCCACGCGCCCTCGAGGAGGAGATGGCCGTCCCACTGCTCCGCCTTTCTTGGGAGGAGGCCGACCAACGGCAGCGCTCAGACTCCTCTCATCAGGAATCCATTGCGTTCGCTGAATGGCGCATGGATCCGGCACTATGTGTGCCATCCCTACCTCTCCAGAGGCGGTGCGATTCGTCTGGCGTCCAAACGCGGTGGCAGAGCGATTCGTTTGGTGTCCGAACGCGGTGGCGGAGGCGCAACCCCTTCGTTGGTGCGCTGAGGTGATGGACGTACCATGGGCGTAGTCGGACGCAAACATGGCGCGTAATGCCCGCTATGCAAGGCAGCGGACGCGGGAGGCGACGCAGCCCTAGCGGTGGTGGGCGTTGGCGAGGCGGAGTTACATTCTCCGTGTCCCATACGATGCACCAGTCTGGACGCCGCAACCGCGTCATGGTGGATGTCGCCGGCTCATCCCAAAACGGATCCATCATCGATCTGACATCCACATGCACCGTCAGGGTTCCTAGCTCCGACGAGGAAGAGTAAGGCAGTGGAGACAGCGATGCCTTGACTCCCGTGAGCCGGCTCGTGTCCCATGTCCCACTCTACCTTGCTAACGAGCAGACCAACACTCTGGGGAGGGCCACCAGACATGGGCAGGGCAAAGCCGGACGAGCTCCTCTTAAAGATCAGTTTATGTTGCATGTAATATCATGGATTTGAGATTTCTAATTTAAGATATTCGGTTGTAGAGTGGTTTATTTGAGGCGTGAACAGTCACTATCCACATACGTGCCAGGTTTAAGGGATTGAATTTGTCAAATCCGGCTGTAGATGCACTTAGGCACCAGGCAGGAAGTTGATAGGACATGTTTGGTTCACCTCAGGTAATGTATCCGACCTTTTGTAATCAAAGTATATGCGTTCCATGAGTACATGCATTCCACGAACGGTTTTCTCCTCTTATCAATTTGTTTAGGACACTGATAAGTACCTGACGTCTCTGTTGGTGTAATATCTGCCTACCTTGTGTTTTGGAGATTGTTGACAAAAACATGCATGGACTGATTTGTTTGCTGGTGCATACAAAGAGAAAAAAATCCATACACAATCTAAGAAAATGTTGTCTCCGTGCCGAGTTCGAGGAACTTCACCGAAGTATATCTGCGTTGCATAGAAGAACGAGCCATATTTGTTGAAGTAACAGAGTCGAGAAGATTGATGTGAAGAAATCGACCCCTCGAAAGTTTACTGCTGAAGCAAAGCTTTTGATCGGTATCGTCGTCCGAAGAAATTGACTGCAGCGATGGAAGTCAAAGACAAAGTGAAGATGTAGTATTCATTTCGTTGTTCTTCTTTCATTCTTTTGAGTCATAGGACCTCCGTACTATTAAGAGGGGTATAGGTTCTCGATGCTTAGATCTATTGTTATGCTTAGCCATAACCTATGAAAGATGCGAGAGAAATCTCTTTGTGCTCCGAGCAAATACTTGCCAGCAAGAGTCTGTGATCTTCTTCACTGTGAGAGATTTGTCTCGGACCAAGAAGTTAGCATTTCTTGCTCCGCAAGAAATGTTACCGTTGTGCTCAAATCCGACAGTTGAACTCGTGTCTATCGGCCATTGGCTGAACCCGACGTCTATTTTGGTCTTTTCCCATCAGGGAAGGCTGCGGCTATAAATAGACACCCACTCCAACTCTGTCCGTTGGCTGCTTCGCGTGAGATTTTTGAAAAGATTAATTTGAGCAACCCCTCTCCGAGTGATTTGAGTTTAAGATCCACCGAGAGAAAAACCAAGAGCCCAAACTTAGACAATGGTTTATCATCACAATAGTTCCGAGTAAGAGTTCCTGTACCTATTACGCTTGAGAGCTACGCACTCTCTAGACGGATAGGTTTCGGCTTCGAGTGTTGAAGAGTTGTTGTCTTCACCGAGCCTGATCTTCAGCAACCAAGAGTGATTGTGGTTAGCGAAGGTCGACCAGGTCTGGAGATCGCCAACAAGGATCTACCATGAGTGAAATCAACCTGAGTCTGATCAACTCTGTGTTGAAGGAGAATAGAGTGAAGAGAGTTTATCTTCCGTGTTGAGTCACAACCCCTCCAACCAGACATAGCCCTTTGGCAGAAGGGTGAACTGGTCTACTAAATCTTTCTGTCGCCATCGAGCACCACTGATTTTATTTACTCTACTGCATTTGCTTCAGCAGTTCATATTCGTGCTTTGTGCCGATGGATTACTTGATCATTTTGTTCTGTTTGTTATCAACTTGTGCATCTGTGTTCACCCTGTTCATATTCATGCTTTACTTTCCACTGCTCATATACTCTTTGCATGCTTGCTTGTTATGTATTGTGATTGTTAAACTTGTGCCAAAACTCCACTTCAACTTAAAGAAATCAAAAACTGCACTTTTCTCACTTAGTGTCTAATCACCCCCCTCTAGACACCTCTTCTCGATCCTTTCAATTGGTATCAGAGCTTTGGTCTCCATTGCCTTGGTTTAAACATCATTGGAGGAAGATGGATGAGTCTACTTTGGGGAGTCTGAGACATAGAGTGCCTATACTTGATGGAGAGTACTTTCATGAGTGAAAAAATGAGATGCTTGTGATTTTCAATGAATATCATTTGAACAAGTACATTGCTAGCCCTTGTGCACCTCATGTTGATCCTATGCATCCTACCCTTGATGAGTCAATTGACATGATTCACAATCTTAGAACTGTTAATCTTATCACTAGAGGCTTGCCTAGAAACTTGATTGGAAGTTTGCCTACTCTTGAGTGTGCCTACACTATATGGAAATTTCTTGAGGAACATTTTCCAAATTATTCCCTGAAAAATCTAGATGAAATTCTCCATAAGTCTATTTCCTTGAGTAAGATGAATTCCAATGATCATATGTTTGGTGATTGTCTATTTGAGCTTACAAACCTTATGCGTGCCAAAGCAGATGTTGGAATTATTAGTGATATTATTTCCAAAGCTATCAAAATTCATAAAGAAGATCATTGTCAAACTAATGAATCACCCTCTCTAGGATTTGATCCACCAATTGACGATGTTGAACATGGATACTATGATGAGGATGATGGTAGTGACTTTGATCTTGATGATGCAATGAGACACTTTGGCCTTATGGCAAATCTTTGGGGATACATGGCAGGAGGAAATGAATGGGTTCTGGATAGTGGATGTACCGATCACATGACTGAAGATAAAGATATGTTTCGTGAGCTTGCTGAAAACGACTGCCATCGAAAGTATGTCACTTTCGGTGACAACTCAAAGGGTAAGGTGGTTGGCCTCGGTAAGGTGGCCATCTCACATGATAGCTCCATTCAAAATTTTATGCTCGTTGAATCTCTTGGCTACAATTTACTTTCAGTATCTAGACTTGCTGATTTCGGTTTCAATGTCCTATTCACTGAAGTAGATTGCCAAGTGTTTCATAGAGATAATCATAAAATGGTATTTACCGGTATACGTAGAGGTGATCTTTACATTGTTGATTTCACTAAAAAGTCTCAACCTAGAACTTGCTTTATTGCTAAATCCTCTAAAGGTTGGTTATGGCATAGACGATTGGGTCATGTGGGCATGCGAAACCTTGACAAGCTTATTAAAGGAAATCATATCCTTGGCGTTAACGATGTCATATTTGATAAGGATAGACTTTGTAGCGCTTGTCAAGCAGGTAAACAGGTCGAAGGAAGGCATCCCGTGAAGAACATCATGACCACAAGGAGGCCACTCGAGCTACTTCATATGGATCTCTTCGGTCCCAATGCCTACAAAAGTCTCGGTGGAAATTCTTTTGGTCTAGTTATAGTTGATGATTTTTCAAGATTTACGTGGGTGTTCTTTCTCGATGATAAATCGCAGGTCCAAAAGATCTTCAAAAACTTCGCTAGGAAGGCCAAAAATCAATTTGAAGTGAAGATCAAGAAGGTTCGCAGCGACAATGGAACGGAGTTCAAGAACGCAAATGTGGACACCTTTATTGACGAAGAAGGGATTTCACATGAGTTCTCGGCTACGTACACACCTCAACAAAATGGAGTTGTTGAGAGGAAGAACCAGACGCTCATCAAAATGGCGAGAACGATGCTTGATGAGTACAAGACACCGAAGCACTTTTGGGCGGAAGCGGTTGAGATAGCTTGTCACGCAACAAATCGCTTGTATCTTCACAAGCTACTCGGCAAGACGACATACGAGCTCCTCACCGGTAACAAACCTCAAGTTGGATACTTTTGAGTATTCGGCTCAAAGTGCTACATTATTGATAAGCATCGTCGTTCTAAATTTGCTCCTAAGTCTCATGAAGGTTTCCTACTTGGTTATGGCTCAAACTCTCACACTTACCGTGTCTACAACAATTTCACCCGAAAGGTTGAAGAGACGGTAGATGTGAAGTTTGATGAATCTAACGGCTCACAAGTAGAGCAATTGCCAATTGACGTAGGAGACAAAGACCCCTCGGAAGCAATCCAAGACTTGTCTATTGGAAAGATTCGTCCAACGGAGGTGAAGGAGAGTACCTCGTCCGTCCAAGTGGAAGCTTCTACCTCACGACAAGGTGAACCAAGAGTTGACACGGAAGCATCCACAAGTGGGACACACCAAGATGAAGAAAACGAGGAAGTACACCAAGATGAACGTCAACAACCTCCTTCTCCACCACAACAAGAGTACGACAACATCAACAATGAAGAAGGCCAACAAGAAGAACAAGATGAAGAAGATGTTCAACCAAGATCCAAGCAAAAGCTTTCACGAGTTCGAGCAAGAGTTGCTAAAGACCATCCTGTCGAACAAATCTACAATGATATCCAAACCGGGAGAATTACTCGCTCTAAAACTCGTTTAGCTAACTGTTGTGAACACTATTCATTTATCTCTAGCATTGAACCTATGAAGGTTGAAGAAGCTTTGGAAGATCCGGATTGGATAAACGCCATGCATGAAGAGCTACACAACTTTGAGAGAAATCAAGTTTGGACATTGGTTGAGAAGCCCGACAACAACCACAACATCATCGGTACCAAATGGGTGTTTCGCAACAAGCAAGATGAAGATGGACAAGTAGTTCGCAACAAAGCACGTCTCGTCGCCCAAGGCTACACTCAAGTCGAAGGTATGGACTATGGTGAGACATATGCCCCCGTTGCTAGACTTGTGTCCATTCACATCTTACTTGCCTATGCTAATCACCATGATATCACTTTGTACCAAATGGACATTAATAGTGCTTTTCTAAATGGTGAAATAGAGGAGGAAGTTTACATTAAGCAACCTCCCGGCTTTGTCAATCCTAAGAAACCTAATCATGTTTACAAACTTCACAAAGCTCTTTATGGTCTTAAACAAGCTCCTAGAGCATGGTATAAATGCTTGACCAAGTTCCTTATTGAAAAAGGCTTTGAGATTGGAAAAATTGATTCTACTCTTTTTACTAAAAGGGTTAATGGAAAACTATTTGTGTGCCAAATCTATGTTGATGATATTATATTTGGTTCAACTAACCCTCATTTTAGTGAGAAGTTTGGAAAGCTAATGTCGGAGAAGTTTGAGATGTCTATGATGAGTGAACTCAAATTCTTTCTTGGTTTGCAAATCAAGCAAACTAAGGAAGGTACCTTTGTCTCTCAAACAAAGTACACCAAGGACTTATTCAAGAAGTTCAATATGCAAGAATGCAAGGGTATGACTACACCCATGCCTACTAGTGGACATCTTGATTTAACCAAAGATGGTGAACCGGTTGATCAAAAGGTTTATCGCTCTATGATGTGTTCATTGTTATATCTATGTGCTTCTCGTCCCTATATTATGCTAAGTGTGTGCATGTGTGCACGATATCAAGCCGCTCCTAAAGAATGTCATCTTAAGGCCGTGAAAAGGATAGTGAGATACTTAATCCATACACCAAATTTTGGTATTTGGTATCCAAAGAGGGCCTCTTTTGATCTTGTTGGCTACTCCGACTCGGACTATGCCAGTGACAAGGTTGATAGAAAGTCCACTTTGGGTACCTGTCAATTTCTTGGTAGATCTCTTGTGTCTTGGTCTTCCAAGAAACAAAACTCGGTATCCTTATCCACCGCCAAAGCGGAATACATTGCCGCTAGTTCATGTTGTGCTCAATTACTTTGGATGAACCAAACTCTTAAAGATTATGGGATATATGTGAAACATGTTCCATTTCTTTGTTACAATGAAAGTGCTATCAAGATTTCTCACAATCCCGTGCAACACTCTTGAACTAAGCATATTGAAGTTCATCATCATTTCATTCGAGATCATGTTGCCAAAGGGGACATTAACTTAAACATGTTCGCACCGATAAGCAATTAGCGGATATTCACTAAACCACTTGATGAGAAAGTATTTTGCAGGTTAAGAGGTGAATTGAACATCATTGATGCTTCAAACTTGGAGTAGGAACTCCATTTGATACATGCAAGACATGAGCCTATGACTAATCCTTGATATTTCTCTTATGATGATAATCTTATGTCTTGGATATATTTGCGCCTTGCATGCTATCTAACCCGTGTAGGTACTTGGATGAATCTAAATCTATGAGATTGCAAATCACTCACATCTTGAGCAATCTCTACATCACCAAGTCTCCACACTATGGTGGTTTAAGACAAGAAAGCACGAAACCACTCAAACATATCCTTTGACAAATTTATTGTTGAAATTCATGATTGTCATACACAAGTGCTCTTCCTTGCAAAAAAAACTAACCCATGTAGGTAGATGAACTCAAATTCCAAAGTGGTGCTCCCAACTCTTGATGAGCTACATCAACCCTGAGCAACCCACATAAGTTCAACTACATGATCACAATCAACACCACCACCCAAGGTATGTTATTCCATCTAAGAGAAGCTTTACTCCAAGCCATGAGTCAAAGCAACTCGACAAGATGTGAATACATCAAGATGCTTAAACAAAAAATGGTAACCCCATTTTGAGCTTAAACGATGAGTATGACCCATGATCAAGTGATGTCACTTGACTCCTAAGTCAATATACTCTAACATAGGTGACTTTGTCACCGACCAATTCTAGATGAAGTTATCTTGTGTTCTTTTCTGTGCTCTTGCATTTGTCTCATGCATATTTCTTTCCCCTTTCAGAAAAAAACTTCATCTAGATTTCATTTCTGTTTCTCTTTGTTCTGCATTCCCTGCATCCAATTCATTGCAAATCTTTCAGTTAATTCCTTGCAAATCCTTGTAAGATCTTACTTGTCTAGAGAGCTAAGGTGACAAATGTTTCTCTGTGATGAACTCGGTCACATCGGTCTATTGTTTTCGGTCTAACCGAATCCGTTCGGTGCAACCCAAGCATAAAACTCGGAGTCACCGATTTCATATCAGGAAAGACATTTTGCCATTTGTTCCTGTATTACTTTTGAACCAGCTTCACTCAATGAATCTTGTCCTCTACCAGCATCACATTCAACTTGCTGCTTTGTTCTGTGACTCAAGGACCACACCCATTTGAAACAAAAATCCAGAAGAACCCTTCTTGGAAATTGATGTCAAAGGGGGAGAGAGAGATCACATCAAAGCTTCATCATACCTATAGGGGGAGAGAATACTCAAGGGAAGAGAGAGTAATCATCAAGGACCCCAGATGCTTGGTGTTCAAGAGGAGAGAAGTTACATGTCTTCAAGAGGGGAAAGACATGTTCATATTTGTTTGTCTGTTCGCATTAGCTCTATTTATTCTCCTTGAGCTCTGATTTTATGTTCCCTATTGAAAGTGCAACTATCCCTAGGTGGTTTTGGTAATTCCTAACAACATATAGCTCATTGAGCTAATACTATTCCAAGAAAAATATTTCAGGAAAAGCTCAATGAATGGCATGGCATGGATGAGGAAAGTGGATCCCTCAAAATACTAAGGATAAAAGGATTGGCTCAAGCTCAAAAGCTCAAGACTCTACATTTTATATTTTAGTGATCCAAGATCACATTGAGTCTATAGGAAAAGCCAATACTATCAAGGAGGGATGAGGTGTTGCTTAATGAGTTTCTTGCTTCAAGTTGCTTAGTGATATGCTCCAAAAACCCTCAACTACTTTCTCATATCCACATATGACCAAAACCTAAAGTCAAACTCGGCCCCACCGATTCTTTCTATCTGGCGCCACCGAGTTTAGATGTCATAGCCACTGCCACAAACCCTAAGCAAATTGGTCTCACCGATAGGGATCTCGGTCTCACCGAGATAGGATTGTCATCTCTTTGTTTCCCTTCGTAATGTTTCAGTCTAATCAAAATGAGCAATCGGTCCCACCGAGATTGCAATGTAAACTCTATATTTCCTTTTTGTAACATTTTGGTCTCACCGAAATGAGCGAATCGGTCCCACCGAGTTTACCTGACCAACTCTCTGGTTAGCTTATTACCAAAATCGGTCTTACCAAGTTTGTGTAATCGGTCTCACCGAGATTAAGTTATGCCCTAACCCTAACCATATCGGTCCTACCGAGTTGCATGTCGGTCCCACCGAAAACCCTAACGGTCACTAGGTTTACTGAATCGGTCTGACCGAGTTTGTTGATTCGGTCCCACCGAGATTGGTAAATTGTGTGTAACGGTTAGATTTTGTGTGGAGGCTATATATACCCCTCCACCTCCTCTTCATTCATGGAGAGAGCCATCAGAACAAACCTACACTTCCAACTTACCATTTCTGAGAGAGAACCACCTACTCATGTGTTGAGGCCAAGATATTCCATTCCTACCATATGAATCTTGATCTCTAGCCTTCCCCAAGTTGCTTTCCACTCAAATCTTCTTTCCACCAGATCCAAATCCTGTGAGAGAGAGTTGAGTGTTGGGGAGACTATCATTTGAAGCACAAGAGCAAGGAGTTCATCATCAACACACCATTTGTTACTTCTTGGAGAGTGGTGTCTCCTAGATTGGCTAGGTGTCACTTGGGAGCCTCCGACAAGATTGTGGAGTTGAACCAAGGAGTTTGTAAGGGCAAGGAGATCGCCTACTTCGTGAAGATCTACCGCTAGTGAGGCAAGTCCTTCGTGGGCGACGGCCATGGTGGGATAGACAAGGTTGCTTCTTCGTGGACCCTTCTTGGGTGGAGCCCTCCGTGGACTCGCGCAACCGTTACCCTTCGTGGGTTGAAGTCTCCATCAACGTGGATGTACGATAGCACCACCTATCGGAACCACGACAAAAACATCCGTGTCTCCAATTGCGTTTGAATTCTCCAAACCCTACCCTTTACATTCTTGCAAGTTGCATGCTTTACTTTCCGCTGCTCATATACTCTTTGCATGCTTGCTTGAATTGTGTGAAGATTGCTTGACTTGTGCTAAGATAGCTAAAATCTGCCAAAGACTAAAATTGGGAAAAGGTTAAGTTTTTAATTGGTCAAGTAGTCTAATCACCCCCCTCTAGACATACTTCAAGGTCCTACAAGTGGTATCAGAGCCTTGGTCTCCATTCGCTTTGATTTTCATAGCTTTTGGTGGTCATAGCCTTGGTTTCACAACCTAGGAGAGTATGGCGTCTAGCGAGGGAAATTATCACCGTAGAGGTCCTTACTTTGATGGCACTAATTTTGCTAGTTGGAAGCATAAGATGAAAATGCATATTCTCGGACATAACCCCGCCGTTTGGGCTATTGTGTGTATTGGCTTGCAAGGTGAATGCTTTGATGGGAGAGAACCGAACCGTGAAGCTAGCGCGGATGAATTGAAGATGCTGCAATACAACGCTCAAGCTTGTGATATCCTCTTCAACAGATTATGCCCCAAAGAATTCTACAAAATGAGCCGTCTTGAGAATGCAAAGGAAATTTGGGATACTTTGATTGATATGCACGAAGGTACCGACTCTATCAAGGAATCCAAGTTGGATGTGCTCCAAAGTCAACTTGACAAGTTCAAAATGAAGGATGGTGAAGGTGTCGCTGAAATGTACTCTAGGCTTGCTCTTATCACAAATGAGATTGCGGGCTTAGGAAGTGAAGAGATGACCGACAGATTCATCATCAAGAAGATCCTAAGAGCATTGGATGGAAAATATGATACCGTGTGCACATTGATCCAAATGATGCCCAACTACAAGAATCTCAAGCCAACGGAAGTCATTGGAAGAATTGTTGCTCATGAGATGTCACTCAAGGATAAGGAGGAACTTCACAACAAGTCAAGTGGTGCTTACAAAGCCTCATGTGAAGCCCCTACATCATCAAGTGAGAAACAAACCTTCAATGAAGAATTGAGCTTAATGGTGAAGAACTTCAACAAATTCTACAAGAGTAGAAGCAAAGAAAGAAGCTCCAAGTCAAGGTCCTACAATGACAAAAGATCTTCCAGTCGAGAGCGCAATTGCTACAATTGTGGGAGACCCGGACACTATTCCAATGAGTGTACGACACCCTACAAAAGAAGAGAAGATTCTCCCAAGAGAAGAAGTAGAAGAGAAGAATCACCGCCAAGGGAGAGAAGGAGTAGAGATGATCGGTATGAACGAAGAACATCCCGGAGAAGCAAGGATTCGGAAAGGAAGGACAAGTCATCAAAGAGCTACACAAAACGAAGACATCAAGCTCATGTTGGTGAATGGGTATCCGGTTCTGACTCTGAACATCACTCTGAGAGAAGCTATCACTTCGACTCCGAACATACTCAAGATGAAGGTGTTGCCGGTCTAGCACTTGTGTCGACCAACTCCGATGACATATTTGATTCACCAAATGAAGGAATTGGAAGATGCTTCATGGCTAAAGGCCCTAAGGTAACACACCCCGAGTATGTAGATTTCAATAGTGATGAAGATGACTTGTTAGGTGATGATGATTTACTTGTTGACAACTCTAGTGATGAATACTATGATGAAATTAATCATGCTAAACAAGATAAAACGAATGACAATGACAAGGAGAAGATCGAGCTTCTAACTAAAGAACTAAACACTCTTAAGTTAGCTTAAGAAACTATCTTAGAAGATCATCGAGAACTTTTAAGGGCTCATGAGAAGTTATGCTTTGAAAAGCTCAACCTTGAGCAAGAGCATGAGTTCTTAAAGGCAATCAATGATGATCTCCGTAAGAAAAGTTCTTCTTACATTGCCAAGCGTTTACTCTTATCTACTTACATGCCTCAAGTCAAGTCCAATAACAAGAACAAAAAGGATTCTTCCTCTAGTAGTAACAATAATCATGCTAAATCCAATATTGTTGCTTCTAGTAGTTCTCTTGATTCCACTAATGATTCTCTTAGCCAAGTTACACTTGAGCGAGAAAATAGCTTATTGAAGGGAATTATAGAGAAAGGTATTTACAAAAGCATTGCCGGGAGTAAGCAATTTGAGGAAATTGTACACAAGCAAGGAAGGCACCGGAAGAATCAAGGTGTTGGTTTTGAACGAAAGTTCAATGCCAATGGAGTTGAGTGGGAAGAAGATCAATATCCCAAGACGAAGTTTGTTCCTTAACAAGAGAAGTATGATCCTACTTCCTTCAAGGGAACACAAGCTCAAGATGATCTTCCACCACAAGACCACAAGCAAAAAGGCAAGGACAAGCTTCAAGAGGAGATTGATGCATTTGAAGAAGCTCCTAAGGCCTTGGTCAAGTGGGTTCCCAAGACTACGTCAAGTTCTACTTCATCAAGTACGACTACAACTCCAAGGATTCCCATCAAGATGATGTGGATCCCGAAGAAGAAGAACTAGAGAGTTCTTGAGGGTGACTCCGCCAACATTCTTCACTCATATCGTTATGGCAAGGACAAGTGCAATCAACTTCCACATCTTGCACTAAGTTCAAGGAGTCACAAACCCTCTTGTTGGTAAGGCAAGGGACAAGGTAACCTAATTCTTTCATGGACATCATATTGTGGGTGCATCACTCTATGTCTATGGATATACTTGTTTGTTCCTTGTGGGACTAACCCGTGTAGGTATTGAAAGTGCAACTCACTCCAAAGGATTGCTCCAAATGATCTTCATCAACAATGAGCATCCACATCTTCAACACCTACATGAAGTCATCATCAACAAAACCCAAGGTTAGTTCATCCCTGTAAGGGGGGATCTCACATCTAGGGGGAGCTTAACTCTAAAATTGAGTCAAAGCAACTCTAATGGTGTGAACACATCAATGCATTATGTAAAAGTGATAACCCCACTTGAGCTTAAACGATGAGTATGACCTATGATCAAATGTTCTCATTTGACTCCTAAGTCAATATACTCATATATAGATGACCTAGTCATCGCCAATTGTTTGATAGATACTAGAATTGGTTGTGCATGCTTTGCCACATATTTCATTTGCTATTTTATTGTGTGAGCATGTTGGTTGCATATTTTACTCATTCGAGGACATCCACTTGTTGCTTTGATTGGCTTCTTTTTCTCTTCCCAAGTGGATGAACAAGAATGCCTAAGAACCTTCTCTAGCTATCTATGCTTTTCTTGTCTCAAACTCTATTCATGCTACATCACAAAATTTGATCAAGTCAGATTCGAACCACTCTGTGTGAGGAGCACTCGGAGTCCCCGATTCATCATGGACTTAAACTTCCAAAACTTCTTTGTGTGTTTCGGTCTGACCGATTCTTACATTTTGGTCATACCGAGATCACTAAGTCGATCTAGGTTTTCAATCTCGGTGCAACCGATTTGAACTTTTCGGTCTCACCGAGTTGCTGTAACTGTCAACAGTTATGCATCTCGGTGCCACCGAGTTGTTCCACTCGGTCACACCGACAGGGTCAGGCTATATATACTCACGGGCAAAATTTGGAAAACTTTCTCCAAACTCCTTCGCCCGCGCATAGCTCGCTCTGCCTCCTAGGTCTCCGGATAGTCGACTTCGTCGCCAGCCGCCTCCAGTCGCTGGTCTCCACCGCCGTCAACGGAATTCAACCCCGCCGTTGCCGCTGCATCGAGTTCATCGCCGAACTAGGGTATGGACTCGATCATAGTGCTATCCCCGTCCAATTCCTAGCACATTGTGTTCATTATGATTCTTGCCATGATTGAAACACATCTATCCAGTCAAAACAATCCTTAGATTAGATGAGATTTGAAAATTTAGGGTTAGGTTTCCGCCGAAACCATCTCGGACCCACCGAGTTGAAAAACTCGGTTCCACCGATTCGGCTAACGGCATTGCACAAGTGATTCTCGGTCTGACCGAGAATTGAGAATCGGTGTGACCAATTTTAGAACTTTGTGAAACCCTAGCAGTCTCGGTGCCACCGAACTGTGACTCGGCTGACCGAGATCACTAGTTTAGGTTCCAAAAGCTGCTTCGGTATCACCGAGTTTGCAAATTGGTTGATCCGAAATGCTTTCTGTGGAAAACTAAAACTAAGTTTTTGAGTCATTCTTTTGCAAAAATCTCTGCATTTTGTGATGCTCATCCATTCTATCTCAACTACAACTATTCACAGGGTCAGCAGTCAGTGTTTGCAGCATGTCAGACCAAAGTGACAGCCAGAACAGGGAAGAGGAGCAGATTCACATGAGTGAGGGCACTAGTCCCTCTAGCACCTCAGATGAGGGCAGCAGGAGCACTCCTAGCAATTTGCCCAAAGCAGCCACAAGAGCCAGAAGGAAGAGAACCTCAGACTCTGAGGATGAGGACTATGTGGCAGCTGAAGATGAGGCTACTTCTAAGAAGATAGTGCTCAAAAAGGAGTATGGGTCAGCAAAGACTACAAAGCCTGGACTGAACAGGAAGGTCCCTACCAAGAGGACACATATGCTGAAAGTCAGAGCTTCAACTCAAGAACCTGAGAAACCTGATCCCAAAGAGCCAGATGCAGAAGGGAAGAAGAGGAAGAAAAGGGTCAAGAAGACCATGGCCAGAGTTGTTGGACAACCTTCCATGATGGAAGAGGAGGAGGAAGAAGAGGTTGCTGCACCAGCACCCAAGGCACAAAAGCTGATGGGTGATGCTATAAGGTTAGGGGCTGCATCATCAAAGCCCAAAGAAGCACCCAAAGCTGCCTCCAAGGCCAAGTCTGCACCTAAGAGGAATACCAGGAGCATACCAGCTGCTGAGAAGAACAAGGCCCCAGTGCCTGAAGTTGCTGAGGAAGAAGATGAAGGACAAGTTCTGAGGAAGCTCAAACCCAAGATTCCAGACCACAACGATGCTCATCCAGTGGCTGAGAATATGAAGCTGAGGAAGGATGTAGGGCTCAGGCAGTGGAGATTGTCTGATCCCTATGCAATCAGAAGAAGAACTGCTGTTGATTACAGGTTCCACACTAAGGAACATCATGATTTTTATGAGACTGTGCTGTTGGACAAGAAGCCCATAGTTTGTGATATGAGGTGGGTAGATTGGAAATACATGAAGGAAAATGAGGATCACTACCCAGGAGTGTTTGACAGCTTTGAGGCTTGTGGAGTTGATGAGTTTGTTGGACATAAGTTCACAAACTGGAACGATGAGCCTGTTATGCAATTCTACTCCACAACTCACTTTTATCCTGATGGCAGAATAGTCTGGATGTCTGAAGGTACAAGGTACCAATCAACTATTGAGGAATGGGCCAATTTGATCAATGCCCCAGAGGAGAATGAAGATGACTTGGATGTCTACTCCAAGAAGAAGAAGGATCACAATTCAATGTCACACATGTACAAGGAGATCCCAGACACGACACTTGAGACTTTCAAGTTTGGGTCTGTCCATTTTCTTTTGTCAGGGCTGCCAACGATCAAATGGATCCTAAGGCACACTCTCTTGCCCAAGTCAGGTGACCACAACATGATTAGAGGGCATGCAATTAATTTGCTACACATATTTGATGTGCCATAGAAATTCAAGGTCATGAGCCTCATAGTTGAGACTATCAAGAGGACAGCAGCAGACCAAAAGAGAAGTTGTGGATATGCCCCACAAATCCAAGAGTTAATCAATTCCAAGATGGGCACAGGCAAATACCTGTTGGATAAGGAACACTTTGCTATCTATCCAGATTTTGAGGACAATCAAGTTGTCATGAATGAGAATGAACCATCATCAGTGCAAGCTCAAGAGAAAAAGGAGAAGGCAAAGAAAGAGAAGGCTGCCAAGATGCCAACTTTAGAGGAGGCATCTAAGTACTTTTTGAAGAGCAAGCAGGACCAGCTTGGTTACTTAATAGCATCAACTCTGAGGATTGCGAAGGGGTTGGCCACCCTAACTCAAAACCAGGAGAGCCTGGAAAGAATCATGGAACAAAAATTCTATGACCATGATGTTAAAGTAACTGAGATTCAGTCAGTTGTGGAGCAGCTACAGGATGACATGCAGGAGAGGAAGGGCAAGACAACCACTGATGCATTTGCCAGAGTGCCTAGAGCTCAGAGATCAGCTGCAGTGCCTGTGACAGACACCAGAGCCACTTCATCTGCACCAGCTCCAGCTCCAGTGCAACCAGCTCTAGCACCAACTCCTTCAGCTCCATCCACATCTATCGAAGTCTTCGTCCAAGGAGCCATCTCTACACCACCAATAGAAGACCAAGCCTGAGAGAAGAAATAGCACTATGCATTTTCTAAGAACTTTTTGGTAACTTGTTGCCAAAGGGGGAGAAAAATGTATAGATCATAGGCTTCGAGAGAGAGAGAGAGAGAGAGTTTGCTTTTGTTCTCTCTTGTCTTCATGGTTGAACTTTATTTGCTTTTGCTTGCTTGAGATACTACGTTATTGCGTGTGAGCCATTGATGATCATGTGTTTGATCATAAGCTACACTTATGCTTGTTAGATGATAGTATCCCATTTATCTTTATATGATCATTCACTTTGCTTGGTGATGAGTGCATGTATTCAATCTTTATTATTTTGAGTGCTCCACCAAGATGTATGTGACATGGAAGAGTAACCCATGAGCCTAATTCCTTGTGCATTTGCAGTCCAAAGCAAATCTTAAACTATGCACAAATTTAGGGGGAGCTCTTGCTTATCACATACTTCTCAAAGCGACAATGTTTTTCAATCTTATTATCGTTTGTCGAAGCTTTGATCTATATGCTATCATCAATTACCAAAAAGGGGGAGATTGAAAGTGCAACTATCCCTAGGTGGTTTTGGTAATTCCTAACAACATATAGCTCATTGAGCTAATACTATTCCAAGACAAATATTTCTGGAAAAGCTCAATGAATGGCATGGCATGGATGAGGAAAGTGGATCCCTCAAAATACTAAGGATAAAAGGATTGGCTCAAGCTCAAAAGCTCAAGACTCTACATTTTATATTTTAGTGATCCAAGATCACATTGAGTCTATAGGAAAAGCCAATACTATCAAGGAGGGATGAGGTGTTGCTTAATGAGTTTCTTGCTTCAAGTTTCTTAGTGATATGCTCCAAAAACCCTCAACTACTTTCTCATATCCACATATGACCAAAACCTAAAGTCAAACTCGGCCCCACCAATTCTTTCTATCCGGCGCCATCGAGTTTAGATGTCATAGCCACTGCCACAAACCCTAAGCAAATCGGTCTCACCGATAGGGATCTCGGTCTCACCGAGATGGGATTGTCATCTCTCTGTTTCCCTTTGTAACGTTTCGGTCTAACCGAAATGAGCGATCGGTCCCACCGAGATTGCAATGTAAACTCTCTGTTTCCTTTTTGTAACATTTCGGTCTCACCAAAATGAGCGAATCGGTCCCACCGAGTTTACCTGACCAACTCTCTGGTTAGCTTATTACCAAAATCGGTCTTACCGAGTTTGTGTAATCGGTCTCATCGAGATTATGTTATGCCCTAACCCTAACCATATCGGTCCTACCGAGTTGCATGTCGGTCCCACCGAAAACCCTAACGGTCACTAGGTTTATTGAATCAGTCTGACCGAGTTTGTTGATTCGGTCACACCGAGATTGGTAAATTGTGTGTAACGGTTAGATTTTGTGTGGAGGCTATATATACCCCTCCACCTCCTCTTCATTCGTGGAGAGAGCCATCAGAACAAACCTACACTTCCAACTTACCATTTCTGAGAGAGAACCACCTACTCATGTGTTGAGGCCAAGATATTCCATTCCTACCATATGAATCTTGATCTCTAGCCTTCCCCAAGTTGCTTTCCACTCAAATCTTCTTTCCACCAGATCCAAATCCTATGAGAGAGAGTTGAGTGTTGGGGAGACTATCATTTGAAGCACAAGAGCAAGGAGTTCATCATCAACGCACCATTTGTTACTTCTTGGAGAGTGGTGTCTCCTAGATTGGCTAGGTGTCACTTGGGAGCCTCCGACAAGATTGTGGAGTTGAACCAAGGAGTTTGTAAGGGCAAGGAGATCGCCTACTTCATGAAGATCTACCGCTAGTGAGGCAAGTCCTTCGTGGGCGACGGCCATGGTGGGATAGACAAGGTTGCTTCTTCGTGGACCCTTCTTGGGTGGAGCCCTCCGTGGACTCGCGCAACCGTTACCCTTCGTGGGTTGAATTCTCCATCAACGTGGATGTACGATAGCACCACCTATCAGAACCACGACAAAAACATCTGTGTCTCCAATTGCGTTTGAAATCTCCAAACCCTTCCCTTTACATTCTTGCAAGTTGCATGCTTTACTTTCCGCTGCTCATATACTCTTTGCATGCTTGCTTGAATTGTGTGAAGATTGCTTGACTTGTGCTAAGATAGATAAAATCTGCCAAAGACTAAAATTGGGAAAAGGTTAAGTTTTTAATTGGTCAAGTAGTCTAATCACCCCCGCTCTAGACATACTTCAAGGTCCTACACCTATCTTCTCCCAGTATCCCATGCTAGATTCAGGGGGAGCAAGACATCTAAGGTAAGGAAGTCCTTAAATTCATTGCACATCTTTACCCTTGGGAACATGTCTATTTTTCAATGTGGTACTTAGTACTCACTCTACATGTCATCCCAGTCTTGGTTCTCTTGTGGTTTATTTTGTTTGCTCTGGCTAGTAGGTGTATCTGTGTTATCTAACCTTGTTTACGCAGGTTCATTCATTCCTAAGCCAACTCAAGACCACAAGGTAAGTATATGCATCACAGTCATGTTTATGAGGATCTCTTGCTGATGTACATACTGTTTGCAAGAAGGACTCATGAGCGTGAAGGTACATTTTCCATATTCACATCTTTTGCTCTGATGCATATAGCCAAGATACATGTAACACATTGCTTACTCTGTCATGTTTATGCATTCACATGATCCTATATTTCATATTTACTTGATTGCATACATGTAGGGGGAGCCTATGCATGTTACATGTCTTTCCAAAGCTTTACTTGTTATTCTCTATATCTTTGTCTAAGGCTTTGATGCATGTTGTCATCAATTACCAAAAAGGGGGAGATTGAAAGCACAAGTGCTCCCTGGGTGATTTTGGTAATTAATGTCAACATATCTCTTGTTGGACTAACACTTTTACCTAGTATGTTTCAGAAAAGTTCAACGATGAAGTGGCATGGACTAGAGGATGTGGAACCCCTTCAAGATGCTAAGGACAAAGGATTGGCTCAAGCTCCAAGCTCAAGACTCTACATTTTCTACTTTAGTGATCCAAGATCACATTGAGTCTATAGGAAAAGCCAATACTATCAAGAGGGGATGAGGTGTTGCTTAATGGCTTGCTTGCTCAAAGTGCTCAGTGATATGCTCCAAAGCCCTCAACTACCTTCTCACATCCACATATGACCTAAACCAAAAGTCCAACTCGGACCTACCGATTCTTTCTATCCGACGCCACCGAGTTCAGATGTCATAGCCATTGCCACAAACCCTAGGCAAATCGGTCTCACCGATAGGGATCTCGGTCTCACCGAGATGGGATTGTAATCTCTCTGTGTATGTCCATTACCAAAATCGGTCCCACCAAGTTTGTGTAATCGGTCCTACCGAGATTACAATGCAAACTCTCTGTTCCTCTTCGTAACGTTTTGGTCCAACCGAGGTGAGCAAATCGGTCCCACCGAGTTTGCCTGACCAACTCTCTGGTTAGCTTATTACCAAAATCGGTCCCACCGAGTTTGAGTAATCGGTCTCACCGAGATTACGTTATGCCCCAACCCTAATCATATCGGTCCTACCGAGTTGCATGTCGGTCCCATCGAAAATCCTAACAGTCACATTATTTGCTAAATTGGTCCGACTGAGTTTCACGATTCTGTACCACCGAGATTGGTAAGTTGTGTGTAATGGTTAGATTTTGTGTGGAGGCTATATATACCCCTCCACCCACTCTTCATTCATGGAGAGAGCCATCGGAACGTGCCTACACTTCCAACATACATTTTCTGAGAGAGAACCACCTACTCATGTGTTGAGGCCAAGATATTCCATTCCTACCATATGAATCTTGATCTCTAGCCTTCCCCAAGTTGCTTTCCACTCAAATCTTCTTTCCACCAAATCCAAATCATGTGAGAGAGAGTTGAGTGTTGGGGAGACTATCATTCGAAGCACAAGAGCAAGGAGTTCATCATCAACACACCATTTGTTACTTCTTGGAGAGTGGTGTCTCCTAGATTGGCTAGGTGTCACTTGGGAGCCCCCGACAAGATTGTGGAGTTGAACCAAGGAGTTTGTAAGGGCAAGGAGATCGCCTACTTCGTGAAGATCTACCCTAGTGAGGCAAGTCCTTCGTGGGCGACGGCCATGGTGGGATAGACAAGGTTGCTTCTTCGTGGGTGGAGCCCTCCATGGACTTGCGCAGCCGTTACCCTTCGTGGGTTGAAGTCTCCATCAACGTGGATGTATGATAGCACCACCTATCGGAACCACGTCTCAAAAATCTCCGTGTCTCCAAATTGCGTTTGCACACTCCAATCCCATCCCTTTACATTCTTGCAAGTTGCATGGTTTACTTTCCGCTGCTCATATACTCTTTGCATGCTTGCTTGTTATGTATTGTGATTGTTAAACTTGTGCCAAAACTCCACTTCAACTTAAAGAAATAAAAAACTGCACTTTTCTCACTTAGTGTGTAATCACCCTCCCCCCTCTAGACACCTCTTCTCGATCCTTTCACAAGAACGCTAGGTCCCCCACAATCACCGAGTACAACAACCAGGACCTGAAGATGATTGAGCACTTCAAAGGATGAACCGTAGGTTTGAGTCGTGAAGATCCGAAAAATGGCCCACGCCCGCCAGGCTAATCAAAACCCTAGAAAATGTTTCAAAGATTAAGGTAGGACAATCCGTATTCCAGTTTGTGGGCTGACCTATATATATATAGTCTTGGCCATGGGCAGCCCAACCCGAACGGCCCGACCTGACGCTGCTCCCAGGCCGGGGCCGACCCCGTCCTCGCTATTTTTGCCATTTACTGAAGAGGCCTGGCCAGAGGCCCAAGGCCCGGTGTTTTTTTTGCACTGGCGGGCCTGGCTTGGTCCTGAAAAGTAGGCCCAACGGCCGGGCCGGGCCGGGCTCGGGCCTGAGTTTTCCACCTCGGGCTTGGTCAGGCCCGACCCAAAGGATGGCCAGGTATATATATATATATATATATATATATATATATATATATAGAGAGAGAGAGAGAGAGAGAGAGAGCCTTGCAACGGGTACTCCCTCCATCCATATATATAGGGTCTAATGCGTTTTTCGAGATTGCCTTTAACTATTGATAGGATGAACAATATATGAGATGTATAATATGAGAAATATATCATTGGAAACTCCTTTCACGTATGAATTTGACTGTATGCTTTGTGTAACTTGCATGTCATATATTATTTCTCTAGCATTTGGTCAAAGTTAACCTCGAAAAACACATTAGACCTTATATAGATGGATAGAGGGAGTAAGGGCATCTCCAATGCTGACCCTCAAACCTCCTACATCCGTACGGACCGCGGAAGCCATCCAACGCGGGCCTGTATCGGCCCGCGGCATAGTCCGGACGTACTTTCTCCCGCAAACTGGAGACAAACGTGTGTGTGTGTGTGTGTGGAGGGGGGGCTTTGTGGGAGTCTAGACCGCTGCCATGCCCGCTTCTGACCGCCCTGGGCCATCAAAACCCCCTCTCCCTTCCCATGCGCGCTTCCTGCCCGAATCAGTCACCACCGCTTGAGAGTGTCAGTGCCTGCATTCATGCCCGGTTAGAGAGGACGCGACCTCTCATTGGCGCCGGCATTGATGCTGCACGCCAACCGAGAGAGCATCGCCCGCGTCGCTTCCCCATGCAGGCGACTGTTGCGGGTTCAAACAACACGATGGCCGCTTGTTTGTCCGTCTTCCACACACATTGATGGCATGCAGTTGCCGAGGCGTCACCTCTAGCGCCACCCGTCCGTCCATCTTCCGCCTACCATTGCTATATAAACTGCTGCCCCAGCCATAGTCGTAGTCATCCACCTCTGATCCTTCACCACATGTCTCTCACCATGGATTCCTCCCCCGCTAAAGCTCTCTAGGATGGGCTGACGCCAGACGAGAATAAGGGGATGGCCGCCATTGCTGCCAACTGGCTGGCCAGTAGGCAGTCGGAGGACGATGACGTCCCAATGGAAGACGCGACCGACGACGAGCCGACACGACCCTCCTCCTCCTCTGCGCCACCCTCGCCAGGGTACTGAACCATGACCATCGGTGAGGCCCGTGCCCATTACATGGACATGGTGCGGGAGGAGCAGTTCAGGGAGGCGCATGTCGACATCACCTACAACCACCACCTCTTCCAAGAGCACCTATAGGTGGAGGAGCACCTCGCGCCGGTAGGGCGGTCGTGCCGGACGCGGACCTGGCAGAGCAGGATGCACTGCTCGAGCCCTACTACTCCGCCCGCGAGATTCACCTCGCCCGCTGACGGTACCAGCAGTGGGTGGCGGAGGCGGCGGCCGCCTACAAGGAGTGCGAAGAGCTGGGCGAGGCAACGTTCAGTGAGACCAGCGAGGACGAGGAGTACATCGCTGATGTTATGCCTCGGCGCCATGACCACGAAGCCGACATGTCCGCGGACGATGCCGGTTGCGAGGAAGAATTGTGCATGGTAGGTCACCGCCGCTCGGGTCCCAGGAAGGCCACCGCTCCTCTCCTCCCATCACTGCCAAGCTTGACAGGCTCAACATCAACGGCCGATTAGCCACTTGGCCGCGACATGGAGGAAGACATCTTCACTTTGTTGGTCTGCGGAGGCGGAGCTGGAGAGCGCAAAGGTGGAACTGGATAAGGAGAACTTTCAGTTCTCAGGGGTCATGGCCGGACGTGGGGAACGAGCACCGACTACCATTTAGCTTATGTATTAATTATACCTCCAGAGCCGGATAGTTGATGTAAATATAATGAAATCCGTTATGTTTATATGAAATCCAGCCGTGTTTGAACAAATTTTATCCAGTTAGTTTGAATTGTTGGCCGGATATATGCGAACAACGTTGGATGGCAGCCTCCCGCATGCATGTCCGTGGACTGGTCTCACCTATTCGCGAACGGATGAAGAAGAAAATTTGCGGGTTACCGTTGAAGATGCCCTAATATCATAACGATTAGTAAACATATCATCCAGAGGTACTTTTAAAAGAACATTATACTAGTTGCTAAACCTAGACAAGTTTTTCATAGCCTAGTTGCTATCTCTGTGGGAGAGGGCAGCAAGATTTTATTTTGGAGAGGCCGATGGATACATGGCTTCGCTATCAAGGACATAACACCAATGGTCTATTGTTGTGTGGATAAACACACGAGAAACCGAAGAACGGTAAGGCAAATCATGAACGACGAGAGTTGGATCCATGATGTGGTGGGCGAGCACTCATTCACGTTGCACTTACAACTCATGCAGCTCAACCATTCCATACACACTGTCGCACGAGATGAAAACACGGCTGATGTGTTTATATGGCCTAGCGATGCTTCGGGTGTTTACACTGCCAAGTCAACTTACCGAAGGTTGTGCACGGGGATGGAAAGAGCACCGTTTAATGCATGTATCTGAAAGAGTTGGGCACCGCTCAAGTGCAAGCTTTTCGCGTGGATGGCTGCTCAGCACCGACTATGGACATTGGACCGGCGCACTAGGCATGGTTTACAAGACCATCCATCGGCTTGCTACATCTATCTGCAGGACGAGGATAACATCGAGCACATCCTCATTCAATCTCATTCAATGTGTGTACGCTCGTGAGGTCTGGGATGGATGCCTTGACTATCTACACCCCAATGTGACGAGGCCAACACATGACGACACACTCCTGGAGTGGTGGTTGATGGAGAGAACAAATTTCTATCGAGCGCATAAATGAGGATTTGACACTTTCACTATAGTGGTGACTTGGATGCTTTGGAAGCAACTAAACGTGATGGTGTTCAATAGGACGCACCAAATCAAGATGGCGCAAGAACTGCAGACCACCATTCTCAATGAGCTCTCCGAATGGAAGAGAGCGGGTGTTGGAGTAGGAGGATTACAATGTTTTGTTAGAGAGTAGGCTTAGCGTGTTAGGTGTTGGAGTGGTGTGGGTTCTAAACTTGCAAGGATGTTCGCATCTTTGCAAGTTCTTGTAGGGCGTGTTTGGTTGCCCGCATAGAGCCCAACCAGGCCTGCGCGGGAAGTAAGAGGCCTGTTTGGTTGCCTGGTTTCACTATTGGGCCTGCACCGCACGCTTCTTAAAGCAGCCCAGAGGCTGGCTCACTGGAAACACAGGAATCGACAGTTTCTCGCGAGCCAGGCCGAGTCGAGCGCAAGCCAACGGGCCCTTGCGCTAGTGGAGACCAGAGGGATGCGAGGTGATTGCGTGAGTTCTTCTTCGACCTTCAGTAAGCTCCTATCTAATCTTCTCCCTCTGATCTACACAACGGTGCTTCGATTTGAGGTAAGCTCTACATGAAAAAGATGCACCTCGATGCTACGGTTCCATTCAGGCGATTGGTTCGTAGTTTCGTCGGCCGTAAGTTCTTAATCTCGTCTTCCCGTTTGGAGCTATTCTTGATGAATTTTGTCAGATTTGTCGCGCACGATCGATCATTTGAAATTTCCTTTGACCAACAGCCTAATCTCACAGTTTCTCACAACATTCCTGTTGTAAGTTTTTGGTTTCGACGATCGTAGCTTCATCTCCCTTTGAGCAGCAGTCTGCTGCACTGACGCCGCCATGTCGAGCTCCTCTGTCCTTTGCTCAGAGCCCTCCTATTCGTCCCTCTCAATGTCGAAGCCCTTCCCCTTGATCTCCTTGCCCACGTCCTACTACACTACAGTCGTTTCCGGCGTCGCTCATCTCGGCCTACTCTCCGTCGTCCTCCTACTGCACTGATGTTGCAATGGCGCGCACACTGCTTCTTGTGTCCTCTGCCTCCGTGCACACTGCAGTTCGCCGCGCCGCTGAAGGGGTCGATCATTTTTACCTCCTCTCTCTCGCCCTACTACACTCGAGTAATTTCCGGTGTCGATTATCTCGGCCTCCTCTCTCGTCCACTACACTGGCGATACCATGGCGCGGGCACTGCATTCTCCTCCTCTGTCGACTGTCTTTGCGCGAGCACTGCAACTAGTTCGCCGACGGGGTCGCTCGTCCACGACTCCATGTTCGTCATGTCGGATACGGCGCCACGACCACTATCCACCGCAGTCGTCATGGTCTAGCGCACACTGCATTTCTTCTCCCCCTTCCTCTGCTAGCTCTTAACCCTGTGTGCTAAGTGCAAGTGCTAGCTCTTAATCATACCTCATGCGGGCAACCAAACAACGTGTAGTTGTATGCGTCGAGACAATGCAGGGAACCAAACAACATGCCAAAGTTGAAACCAAACAACATGCCAAAGTTGATTCACTGATGCAGGCAGTCTATATGCAGGCAACCAAACAGATTGCAGATGTTGCATATGAGGCTGTTTTTCGAGAGCCAGGCTGAGTAGAGAAGTGTATGCAATGCGGGTACTGTAGCCTACGGCAACCAAACACGCCTGTAAATGTCTTCTTTACCTTTTATAAAAATATAGTACGTCATTGACGTACTTAAAAAAAGAACAGTATACTTTGAATAGAGAGAATCAATAGCCCTTAAACGAACAAAATCAAAGTCGTATACTAGCAGTACTAGCACTAGCTAAACAAGCATCCTACGTAAATGTAGGCTTACGAAATAACGGTACCTAGTGCCCTGTGACTTGGATTCACCGCACTCAAGTGCTGCAGATCAGTGTAGCCAGATTATTAGAGGCGGGACCAGCTAATCGTACTTTGAGCAAACTAGTAGGCTGGCCGGGCCTAGTATCCATGCCATGTTGACTCATACGCGTACCGCATGGTGGGCCCGAACGTAAGTGGTGTCGCGTCGCTGGGCCTGACGGTGGGCCACGATAGCCTGTTACTGAGATGCCGGGCCGAACAGCCAACACCGGCGAGCCCACGTGTCGAGCCTGAGACAGCGACTTTCTCGTAGACAGGGGGGACCGTGCCGTGCTATCAAACAAACCCGGGAGATTCTAAATAAAAAAAAACCCGGGACGCAGCTGGTGATGGCGTGCACAGGCTGGCGGCCGCATGCTGCCTGCCCCCTGTGTCTGCTGCCACTGCAACTGTAGTTCTTTTGTTTTCGTTCCTTCGGAATTTCGGATGTTGCTGGAAAAAAGACGTTGCAAGTGTATCAGCCACATCGCTTCTTGTCATGTTTACTCCTCTACTAGACCTTTTACATGTCGCTGTAAGAGTTGTTGGATTATGACGATACTTTTGGTGAATTGCCTCAAGCATCTAGCATTGGAAATTCGGAAATACATGATTGTGCGCGTGCGCTCGCTACTCGTCTTGAGCGGCCGGCATCGCATCGTTCGATCGAACTCCATCGTGCAGTCGCGCGCGTCCAGGTGTCCCCTTGTTGGTTTTCGCCGCGCTCGCGTCTCCTGCACACCTGACCCGATCGAGCCGAAGCGCGCGGCTCGCACCCTCCTCATGGGCCCGCCATGTCATAGACTATAGAGGTACGCCCATTGGTGAGCGTAGACGAAGTAGTGGGCGGTGGGCAGTTTCGAACTTCGTGCCACTTCTCCCCTTCCCCATTCCAACCCCCGTCGATCGCCTCATT